>NC_142042.1:39804687-39959284 GCF_982192425.1 Myodes glareolus | reverse complement strand
TTTTCAGGCGTACATATTTTATTTACCACATTATGACAATATGGTACATATATTGTACTCCAATGGATGGCCCTACACTCAAGTACATGCAGGCAGCACTATTTGGACTCAGCGGGTTATTAAAAGAAAAATCACAGACATGAAGTTAGGAAGCGGGTGAGGAAGGGTCTGGGAGAAGATATGCAGGAGGAGTTGGAGTAGATAAAACTAAAATACACTATATATGTATACACACACACACATACACACATACATATACATACACACACCCTAAAGTCTCAAATGATAAGCAATATCATTTAAAAATATTACACTATAACAAAAAAACCATGCCTATAATACCAGAAATATCTTAATTCTCCAGTACTTTTAGAACAGAGTAATGTGGAAGGAATTATATAAGAAAGTGGAACAGACTTTTTTGTTTTTACAATTAAATAGGTTTATTTAAGAAGATTATAAACCAAAACATGAATGTGACACTTGGCACAGATTCATAAGTAAAACAATCTTCAAGAGAAAAACTTTGAATTTGTTTAGACATATTCCATGGAATTTGTCTTTTAAGGAAAATATAGATTTATGTGGGTGCATATTTGTAATCTTTAACTCCTTCCTTCCTCCCTTCCTCCCTCCCTCCCTCCCTCCCTCCCTTCCTCCCTCCCTCCCTCCCTTTCTTCCTTCCTTCCTTTCTTCCTCTCTCCCTTCCTTCCTCTCTTTCTTTAATTAAGACAGGATCTCAGCATATAGCCCAGGCTTCTCTAAACCTTAGACTCTTTTGGCCTCAGCCTCATGCATGATAGAACAGGCATGGGATATGTGCTAGAATTATCCAAATGGGATAGTGGGAAGGGGGATTTCATTAATGTGTGTGTGTGTGTGTGTGTGTGTTTGTATGTTTGTGTGTGTTCATGTGTAAGCACACATGCATGTAGAGTTCATTGTCCACTTCAGTTGCTCTCAACTTTTTTTCTTTTTTTGAGACAGTCTCTCAGATTTGCCAAAAGTGGCTAACCTAGGATTAACCTGTCCCCACCACACCCAGCTTGTATGTTAATGCTGGGCAACCAGAGTTGGATCTTCATGTTTGCCTGGCAAGCACCTTCCTAATCATGCCATGTCCCCCACGAAAGCTGGGATTTTCTTTTTGTTACTATTTCAAAGGCTTCTCAAGGCTCCCTTTGCCCTGGTGTCCCCGCAGACATAAGGTTTTCTTATTTTATGACTTTAGTGGATCAAGGGAATAGACAATTTTTTATCCTTTCCTCTTGTGTGCTTGAATTTGTCTCATGTTTTTGCCTGTTCTTGGTGACTGGAGCATATATTTTATTCACATTTGCTACAAAGCAAGTTTTTTTGTTTTACTGCAGACCAGTAGCATGCCTGCCTCATTCATTGTCCCTCCAAATACATTTGCTTTGTCATTACCTATGCAAAGGAACTGGCTCTACACAAGAATATTTTCTGAACTAGAACTTAGTTAGATCTCAGAATTATTTGTGATCTCTGGTAAGTTCTACCTTCTTTCTTCCGTGTTTCTTTTTATCACTGGATAAACGCATTTCTGTGAATTACTCATCAAAGAGCAAACAACGTGTTGCCTCCTGCACACTTCTTTCCATCAGTCTGTTTCAGTGCTTTGGTAACCTGACAATTGACTCTCCCCTTCCTTCAACACAAAGGCATCTTCCACAGCAGGTTTGCTGCTTGTCCTTCCCTAAAGTGTCTTGTGCTGAGATAATGTTAGGCAAGAGGCCTTTCTTCCAGTCATAACTCTCAGGCTCAGGAATACCCTGCTGTGAATTTTTTTAATCTATTATAAGAGGACTTGGTGGTTGTTATTGCTAACCTTCCACAATAATATGAGAACAGAAATGCTTAGAAGATTTAGTGATTAAGACTCCACCAGAATGGCCCAATTTTGAACAAGTATAATAATCAAATGTCCAGCCAAATTTGTGTCTCTGCTGATGAAAGAAGGTCAATGGTCCACCTTATAAATAATTCACATGATGAAGGTTATCAGTTAATTTCTGTTTCAGTGGCTGCATGTGTTCTGATAAGTTTTCAATCTTCTCTTACTTCTTTCATTTTAAAGCAGAAAAACAAAAATAAGGACAATAAACATACTATTGCTATGTGTTCAAGTTACTTGATTCTGGGGCCAATGCTTACACTGTCAAGTATTTAAATTGGTAGAGCCTGCTCTGCTTCCTGGATGCCTCAATGCTCTCTCTGCTATGACGTTCTGTTTTCAGTAAAAGCCCGTGAATGAGCATTTCCCATCAGGTTCTACTTCGTAGTGTTTCCACAGTCTCCTAATAGTGCCACCAAGTGAGAACTCAACCATTAATACACAAACCCTTAGGGGATGGCGACCCAGACCACAGCAACTGCTTTGTTTTTGAGAGGATTTCTACTTTTTGGTGTCATTTCATCTTTAAACTGTACTTTCTATGTATAGGTCATATACAAATCTCTGCATCTTAGCAATCAGTGTTCCCTTTGGGTTAGTTCTAAGGATTTCATTTATGGCCTAAAAAGCCAAAGTAGAGAGCCAGAAGTAGTAGCGCCCCACACTTGGAATTCTGAGGTAAGAGGATTTTTGTGAATCCAGGTCTGTCAGGGCTACAGTGTGAAAGTCTGTTTTAATAATAATAATAATAATAATAATAATAATAATAATAATAATAGTGATAAATAAAGAAGCTGCCACAGTCTAAGTTAGGTAACAGGAGGGAATTTTCAGGTGGGGAAGCACAGCTAAATTTTACAGAACATTTATTGTTAGACATAGAAATAAAGAGTGCATTTATTGAGAGAAAAGTAAGCTGAATGGAATCAGGAAGGGAAAAGCAGCAACTACCGGGGTTATACCCAGACAGTGCAGCGTGTGCTATCATTTTCCTGCAGAATATCATGTTCCAGCGCACCTTCTGAAAATATGAACTCAGGGTACCTTTAAGAAAGACAATAAGGGACTTCTCAGAGGAAGGATTGTCCAAGCTCATTGATGATGTAATTTGTAAATAAGATTTATTAGCAAAATGAAACAAACTCCAGCCCCAGTTCCATGTCTCCTCACAATGCCTTGTGCAGTGCTTTCTGTCCTCTTTGCATGGAATATAGACTTTAATACACATTAATTACTTAAATTCTATGCTTCACATAATTAATACATACTTACATTCTGAAAAATGTTTGAGGTGATACTCAACACTAATTATTTGTACTAATTAACTATGTAAAATATGCAAATCATCTTTCAGTAATTCTGTGATTATTAATGTTTGACATTCTAATTTTAGCTAATTATAAAATTAGAACTTAAAAACCATCTTTAAATCATTTTAAGTAGCAGGGAGGAGCTTTTCTAAAATATAATCCTAATTCTATCTAAATATCCCTTGTTCTGACTTTTGCATGTTACTTAGTTCTAAAAGTTCATGGCTTTCATATAGATTTAATTTCTGTAAAACGTAGACAGCAAAGGAAACAATGAATGAAAGCATTCTCACGGAGGAGGAGCCCACTACATTCACAGGGTTTCCTATGGCAGAAGTCTGAGATGCTTTACTTCCCTAATAGGCTCCTTCCCAGGAGAAACATTTTCTCCTTTTGGAAATATTGGACAATTGTTCACTCCCTTAGAAAATGCTATTATTTCACTTAAATGCTTTTATGAAGTTTCATGGCAGAAGTACTAGAGGAATAAGAACCGTATTTATTTTCCCACCTGAAACAATTTAAAAACATGCAATTATATTTAAGTAGTTTTCAGCTATGAACCATCAGCTGGGATGTCATGAGAAGGTAGAAACAATGAGGGTAGCTCAGGTGATTGCCTCAGTCATGGCAGAGAGGCTACAGATAGGAAGTGAAGACCTGAACAGCGAGCATGACTTTCCCTGAATTGAAGTAACAAACGTTCGTACAGAGTGGGGCAGATCCAGAGAGAGCCACGGAGGGTCTTCCATGAGTATTCACATGAGTTCTGTCAGCTTAGACATGTGAGGAAACTACTCAGAGTGGGGGTGGGATGGGGAAAACTATTGGAAAGGAATGGGATAAACAGTTCCTGGAAATCATGAAAAGCCAAGAATAATGCACGTTCACTGGTCAGAAGTTAGGGAACAACTATAAGAAATATTATGCAAAATGCTCAACAGCAAATTGCCTTACAGTTGAAAAAACTAATCTTACTTACCCGTAAAGCTATTTGGTCCTAACTTACAAGCTTGCAGTGAGTCTTAAAAATATCAATCTAATACCAAGGAGCTTTATCAGAAAACAAAGATTAAGACTATTTGGGAAATTACAGAACAGTTAACCATTGGATAGAAGGAGAAAAAGCATTCAGAATCTGGAAAAACAAGTAAACAACCTCACAAGACATGTGAGAAAGTAAAAATCATGACCCACAGCAAAAACATATTCAGTACAATGTATAGCAAGATTTGTCTGAAAATGTGAGGAGGGTTTTTAACAATGAAAAATTGTCATTTTTTTCAATTTTAATTACTTGGACATTTTGAAATGCTCAAGTAGACCAATACATACCAAATTCCAGTGGAGTGCTATTTGATAATTTTGTGTGTCGTTGATAAGAATAGAAGTAAGTAACATCATTGACTATGTACTAATATTTTGGAGGATAATAACTGACTAGCTCTGGTTTATTACTTACAATTATCCCTTTTTGAATCTGTACTTCTTGTTTATATCTAAAACATGTCTACTTTAGATTAAAATTGATTCAAAGAGCTAACTGAGTGAATAAAGGAAGGATTTATTTTATTAATTTGTCACTTGTTGAAAATATTGTCTGCTTTTTATGGTTTTATATATAATGCTTTGTTTGTCCTTTTTCAGAGAGACAGTTTTAAGTGACATATTTTCTGAGTACTCATGAATAAAGACAGAACACTATGTTCCATCCCCTCATTGTCTTTTTCATTGAGATAATAGACAGTGCACAGCACTTGTCTCAATGCAGTTAACCAGGTCAGAGACACAGAGGATAGTTTTGTCTCAGATCAGTTGTTCTCAAACTGTGGGCTAAGAACCCTTCACAGATGTCACAGAAGACCATCAGAAAACACAGATGTTTATATTATGATTCATAACAGCAGCAAAATTAGAGTTATAAAGTAGCAACAAAAATAATTTTATGGTTGGGGGGTCACCACAACATGAGGAAGCATATTAAAGTGTTGCAGCATTAGGAACGTTGAGAATCATTGTCTTAGATCCTTGGCTGATAATCTGTCACAAGAAGAAATACTCCTCAACATAAAAACAACTGATGCACAAAACAACATGGTTAAGTGTCAGATGTGTGTGAGCAATATCCACAGATTAAACAAAAACAATGACTACGTTTTTATTTCATTCTGAAAAAAAACCTAAACTACTGGGGTAGGTAACAGAACAAAGTTCATTAGAAGTATGAATAAGGACTGTCTCTGGCTACACAGGGTCAAGGGGGGAAATCTTTGGGCTGATGAAAGTGTTTTGTGTAGTATGTGTGGTGATGAAAGTGTTTTGTGCTGTGTGTGTGGTGATGAAAAAGTGTTTTGTGTTGTGTACGTGATGACAGGAAATTCTTTTCAAGTTCTCATAATCTTGATATATAACTTTTTCTTTTGACAAAGTACATTTAACAAACATATTGAATTATTTCTATTATGAAAATTATACTTTAAGACAGCAGTGTTTTCATGCTAATAAAAAATTTTATTGTTTTCTCTTCATATAAGTAACAACTCTGAGATCAGGAAGATACTCAGTTCAAGATCTCATAAATATGACAGAAGACTTGGAAATAATTAATATCTTTGGGGCACAGTAGGGGCAGATATCTCTATCAAATAGCACTCTAAAGTAGAAACAGGTGAAATTTTAACCAGCTTACAAACAATCTCTTAATGGGAGCTGCCTGGACTAGGGTGTTGTCAGAAATCTGGTCAGGATAGGGTTTGACATAAAAGAATAGCATATTTGATTATCAATGTGTCTATTGACTCACAAGATGAAGTGATTATTTATGCATCAGGGGAATCCTAGTTTCTATTTTTATTGGTGTATGGAATAAAATGTCCAGTGAAGTAACTTATTGTTTAAAGGGTTTATTTTTGTCTCATGGTTCAAGGTTATAGTCCATCATACTGGGGAAGTTGAGACAGCAAGCACTTGAAGCAGCTGGTTGCATTGTACCCAGGAGTCAGAGATGGATTAATGCTGTTGCTCAGTTCCTTTTCTCTACTTACACACTCTGGGATCCAAACCAGAAAAAAATGCCACCTACAGTGGTGAGTCTTCTCACCCCTGTGAAATTAGGATTGTTTCCCACAGATATGCCCAGGACCTATCTTCCAGACCACTCTAGAGTTTGTTAAGTTGACAATTAGCACTAACCATACATAACAAGAGACAAAATTCTGATTCTCCCTTTTTCTAGCTTGCTGAAGCTACTCCTTCTCCTAGACTCTCTAAAACCATGGATATAGGCAGCCTACTAGGTATTCTAGTTAGAGTTGTGTGAGAGGTTGTCCTGATTGATGATTGATTTGGAAGGGTCAACTGTGGGCAGTACCATCCCTATGCAGGTGAGCCTGGGCTGTGTAAGAGAACTATCTGAACATGAGTTAGTGAAAAGACCAATCACTCCTCCATGGTTTCTGATACAGTTTTTCTCTTCAGTTACTTTCCTGACTTTTCTCAAGAATAGATTGTGACCTGGAAGTGTATCCTGTTATGGAATATTTGTTTAAGATGTGTTACATTTGTTTATGCTGTGGACTATCTGTTTAATGATGCAAAGATGTATTTCATTCTTTTATATTGCATTTATTTAACACTGTGAAGCGCTGTGTTACTTTGCCTGCCTAAAACACCTGATTAGTCTAATAAGGAGCTGAATGGGCAAAACTAGGCAGGAGAACGATAGGCAGGACTGCCAGGCAGAGGGAATAAATAGGAGGAGAAATCTAGAAAGGAGAGGGAGGAGTGATAAAAGGAGGAGAGGAGAACACCAGGGGCCAGCCACACAATCAGCCAAAGAGTAAGAAGGGAAGAAAGACATATAGAATAAAAAATCATAAAAGCCAAAAGGGAAGCATAGTTAAAGAGAAACAGGATGATTTAAGTTAGAAAAGCTGGCTAGAAACAAGCCAAGCTAAGGTCAGGCATTCATAAATCAGACAGTGGCTGCCATAGTGATACATGTGTGGTTCAGAAACCAGTGGTGGCAGCATCAGCATCAGCTGCATCTAAAAACACTCATCTGGGCTATGACTGCCTGAGCTTCTCATTGGTGACTAACTTCCTACATACTTACATACTTCTTATGAAACCATTTCTTCAAGCCATACCAAGGATCCTATAGCAAATAGACCATGTGTTCAATTTCAGCACAATGAGCCAGTATCAGTTTCTCTTATTTGTAGCTAAGATCTTTGGTTAACAAATGCATGATGCAATTAGTGACAAAAAAAATTTGTTTCTTTCTACTTGCTCTGTAGAGGATAGCTGGCTTTGTCACTTAATTATGTTAGAATCAGCCACTGCTCTTCTTTTTGGGATGTGTACATCGATGTAAGTTATCAACAAATTACTTACTGCAGCTTCTTCAGCAGCTGCAATTATGGAGTTGATACAGTTATGTTTGAGTCAAAAGTAGAAAGTTTATCTTCAGAAACATAAGTAGTATGAATTTTTTGTCATAATTTTTATGGGTAAACCCAACTACTTTCCACATCTGTATTTCAGCATCATCACTATGATTTCTGACTCTAACTCAAACATCATCATAATTTCTCACCTTCCCTCAACATCATCACCATCATTTCTCACCTTCCCCCAACATCATCACCATGATTGTTCATTGTCCCCCCAACATCACCACCATTATTGCTCCTTGTCCCCCCAACATCATCACCATCATTGCTCATTGTCCCCCCTCAACATCATAACCATCATTTCTCATCTTCCCCCAACATCATCACCATGGTTTCTCCCCTTCCCCCCAACATCATCACCATTTTTTTTTTTGTATCTTCACTCCACCATCATTCATGTTGCTTACAGTTCTATTTTTGTGCATATTGTTGCCTTTTCTCTTTCTGGAACAATACTTGATATTTGTTCTTATTGCACATAGTTTTTTTTAAGTTTAAAATCATCTTATTTAGACAAAAGGGGGAGGTGTTGTGGGAATTCATTCAGCCAATAGCCTTTTAGATACCAGACCATTAGGGAGTTGTCTGAGGTACTATAAGCACAGACAGAAAGCATGGTTTATCCTTTTTCCTCTCTTTGGCTTGCGTGATGGTCAGAGTTTGGTTTGTAGCTCCCAGTGCCCACAGAGCAGAGCAATGCAGTGGCCTTCCTCTTGTGAGTGTTCCTCATTAAACATTTGTTATCTTTTCTTGTGGGCTCTTGTTGGCCTCCTTTAATTATGCTACACATCATCATCATCATTTCCCAGTCAAACTCCAACATCATTGCCATTATTTCTCATCTCCATTCCAACTTTGGCACCATTATTTTCCTGACAATTCCTCAACAGCTAAATAATTATTCCCTGGTCCCTCTGTGTGCATAACACTTATACAAATTATTGTCTAAAATAAAACCCTCAAAGGTGTCTCTTTAGGAAAATTGATTTTCTAGTCTCTATAGTAGTTTGCTCTTGGCTCTCTTGGAATCCATATGCTATCACTTCCTGCATTACCATACTGGCATGTCTGCTCTTCATTATCATGACTGGAAAGACCCTGTCTAAGGACTTTTGTCCTTGAAATTCTTTCTGATTCCTGGCACAATTTCCATATTTTTATAGAACTCATCTAGTCATTCAGCTGAAATCCCACTGTAGGATTGTCCTCACCATCCTTTCTAGTTCACTTTTTATTCTCATAGTTCTTTTCTTACTTTGCTTTTACTTCTTATCTTCACTATTGTTTGGTTATTTTTATTTATTCATTTTACTTTTCTCCCCATGGGAACATGAACCTCATGGGAGGTGAAAACTCAAACAGTTTTGTATGTTTGTGTATATGCAACTGTACTGTCTGTGCCCAGAAGTATTTCTGGTACATAGTAAATAGCTGGTTGCTGGGAAATGAAGAAAAATGTCATAGAACCCCACACTTCCTTGCTGTTCTAGTTTCTTTATTGCTGCTGAATTTACATCTCAAATAGCCCATCGTTGAGGTGTACACTTGGCTGCAGCTTGTATCTAGCAATCTAAAATGACTATGTACCAAGTGACTGCATAAAGCTAATCAGGCTAAACACAATTCAGGGAACAATAAAACGATGAAATAAGAATTTGACATGGACTTGGAACTCTCACAAACATTAGGAACACCTTTGGAGGCTTGACTCCTCCATTTATAAGTTTCCTAGTCTCATATACAGTATTTTATACAACTGGTTTGACAGATTTTCTGAAATCTTTATATTAGATCAGAACAGCATGAAAAATTTAAAGTATTTTAAGTCATAGTTATTGTTTTCCTGGTATTTATAACTCTTGCAGAGATTTATCATCATTTATCGTGAATGTCCAGGTCAGAGTGATTTACTCCCTTCTGAGAATATGTGTTATCTGTTGGCTGGTTCAAGTCAATTAAATTGGGAGCACTGTGTTATAAAATGTGGAGACTTTGAAAAGAAAATGACATATTTCCTGCTGTCAAAGAGTCTGTCAGTTCTAACATTAGTACCAATCAGGTCTCTTGCTGAATGTGGCACTTGGTCTCCTGCCAGCGGAGTCGGTGCTCATCTTGGATTCCTCAGCTGATAAAATAAAGCTAATAATATCACTGTCAGGAAATAAAGTGAAGAACGGTATGGCAGTGTTTAAAGATGGAACTTGTTAGTGAGCTGCGTGTTAGATCAATGCATTTTGGGGTGTTTGGTTGTGTGAAATAGCAATGACATTTGAATCTACTTTCTCTTAGAGCTGAAATTTAATGTAGGGTAGTATTTATCCAGGTTTTTAAAAATCGGGATCATGTAAAAGGAAATAATTAGGTTAATGAAAATAATAAAATCTGTGAGATAAGTAAAAAAATACACGTGTATACCATTTAAATAAATGTTGGCATCCATATATCCTACTGCCTGGGGACTCCTCATATAGACACAAGCTCTTTTCAAACAGCCTCTGACAGTTATGGTCACTTATGCTAACTAATTTGGATGCCATTCTGTCTTTGATAGCCTGGGGCAGTTGAGATTAACTTCTTAGACAGCAATCTAAGTTGTTCACAGCAACACTAATAACTGTAAAGCTAAGCATGCTGAACCCTGCTTTTCATCACAGCAACCTACATTACGTATTTTGAACTCTGACCAGTTCTCCTTAATTCATGCTCTCCAATCCCTGTATATGCTTTCTGAAAGCTTAAGAACCCCGCTATTCCTCATATTTGCCTCAAAAATTATTTTGTCTTACCCAAATGCACACACTTATGTGCATATATACACATTCTGATTTCATAAAGAAAGCTGTTGGTCCCCCAAAAATCTGGATGTGTGCACATTTGAACTTCTGAGAGAATGTGGATCTTTCTAGATCTTGTTCTCAGTTGAATTCCAAGCACGAGTTACACTGCCTTGTGTTTACATATATACACATGTATGGACATATGTTTATCCACCACTCAGTAAGACATATCCAGGATTTCTCTAGATCTAAGTAATAAGGATGGAAGAGAAATTGGCTCTAGCCTTCATGGAGTTAACAATCCAATGTAATAGTTTTTTTGATATTGGGTGGAAATTTTATTTTTAGAGCAAGTGACATTTACATCAAATTGCAACAGAGTGTGGGAAATCCCCTATATAGTCCCTGGCAGCAAAATTGTATAACCTTTCCATAACACATTCACAGGCCAGAATGTTGTAATAATTAATGAATCTATACTAATGTGTTGTTACCACAGATTTTATTATGTTATTCATGCTTTGTGTTCTGTGAGTTTTGAATATTTTATTATAATATAATATAATCTGTGTTCAGATCCCCAGAACACACATCATTGTTTGTATCTCTAACCCTAGCGCTGGATGAGAAGGGTGGAGGCAGGCAGATAGATCCGGGGAGTTTTTCTGTCAGTCAGTCTAGTGAATGAGTAAGTGTTAGACTCAATGAGGACCTTGTCTCAGAAGATATGATTGAGCTCATTTCCACATCAATCTCTGGTCTTCACATGCATGCATGAGTAAACACACACACACACACACACACACACACACACACACTTGCATTGTACAACATGATGTTACTGCATTTCATACTTGAATATCTTAAAGTTTAAGAACTACATCAAGTAGCATTTCCATTCAGATTTTCTGTGTAAACATTTCTATTTTGTGTGGTATTTGACTTTCTGAACCAGCCCACCCTGTCTGCAATGCACTTCCAGATCACACGGTCTCACACATAAGTAAAGACTCTGGCTCCTCACTAACTCACAGGAAAATAAGTTTAAGGAAGAATGTGAGCTGAGGCTGTTTGTGGATGCAAAAATAACCCTCCCCCTGTATCATCACTGCACATCACTTGACAGGCATCTTGATGCTTCTGGACGGAGCCTCGGGCGGCTGATACCAGTTTCAGAAATTCACAGAGTTTTAAGTGATTTGTTTGTGACTTAGACGTGATTGCTTGGCATGGAGTCTGCTCAGCTTCAACACAGCATGAGGTGTTTGATTCTACCAGACTTGGCCACATGTGGGCTCTAGACTCAGAACTCCATTCCACTGTACATAGAACCATATTTTCTTGGCCCAGTGATTAGTGAGCCAACCAAAATTTGTGGAGGTGAAATCTCTTGTTTCAAAACAAAACAGCTAAGTGACAACATAGTTTTCCCCAGGAACTCGGGACCTGGAGTATTCGCTTCTACTACATGGTATTTATCGTTTGCTCTATGATGTGCTGAATTTCATGTGTCAAAGCCAAAAATAATAAACAAAAAGTGCAGTTGTGCTCATGATTAGTAAACATTAGGCAGAGAGAAGAAATGTGTTTCCTTAGAGAGGCAGCACCCGGAAAGCCAAAGCCTAACAACGGTCCTCTCTTATCCTTTCCATGGCTGAGACACACCTAAGGAATCCTTTAATAACCCTGCCCTTTCTCTTATGGATTCCATATGTCAGGTGCCAACAAGCCATTTACACAGACCAGGGTTGTTTAAAATTCTATTTTATTTGATGTGAGTGGTGTGAATACAAGAAAGATGATTCAATTTTATAGACTTTTAGTAAATATATATGTACCTATTTTATTTACGCACACACACGGACATTAATCCTCCCACTCAAACTTTAGTATAATGTGACCAGTACAGCGGCGTGCTGAAGATCAGATGAAAGAATGGTTTAATTCTCAGACATCTGCAGGGAACTCAGGCAAAACAACTAAAATTATTCTTTTGGAACTTAGCCCTGGCACGAGCAGAGACACCATCACCCCAGGGAAGATGGCATGGAAGTTTTTGTAAGACGATATAGTACAACATTGGTTTCTTCCTCTGAAAAAAAAATTATCACTTTTGAATTATTTGAGAACAGTGTTAGAGTTCGTAGCTATTCCATCTGGTCAGAGAATTTCAGAACTGCAGAAATAGACAGAAGCAGACAACTTCATTGAGCCAAAGGGTATCGCATCCCTCGGGGTTTTACTCCAGCATATATAGCAGATGGGTGTCTAGACTGTTTTTGATCACCTCAGGGACAGAAATTCCACGGAGTTTTAATTATGACGAGCATTTCTAGAATTTGTCAACATGCTTGTACATGGTTTTTCTACTTCATATGGCAGCAGTGAGAACAAGATTAAATGACACAAGCAAAATGTTGAGCATGGAGTTTAATACATTTTATTTCTATTCCCTTTGCTCATAAAGCTAGGAGAAAAAATTTTAGAAAGAGTTACATGTGTATTGTTTTCTAACAGACTCCAAGCAAGTGGAACAGGTAAGATTGTATTTCTTTCTGCATGCTTGGCACCTATGCCAGGGTATTGGGGAACAGTTGTTCCTGTGTAGCGGTACCCTAAGTCTGTTCTCTAACTCTGAGGTTCCTCTAACAGCCTCACAGATGACACCAACTTACCTTTATAAGAAGCGGAATACCAATTATCTCTTCCCCACCAGGAAGTCTACCCTCCTTTGTCATGTGTGTAGGGTGTCTCCGCTCCTGGACTCAGGCCTGACAACAGATGGGCTGAGATTAGGACGATCAGTGACCAGGGCCAAGCAGCTCTGCTCCCCCAGCAGGGAACTGAAGCGCTCTCCAAAGGGAATGGAATTTAGTTTTCCACATGATGCCCCTAACCTTGCCCTGCAGGGAGGGAATGGAAACCCTAGTCTGCTCCCTTGTGACGGGGAGCGATGAGGTTTTCCCATGAATATAGAGATGCAGGAGTGAAGCTAGGGTAAGAAACATTATCTGTTGCCAGGAAACATTTTCTTCATCTGTTTCAGGGAGGCTTTGTTCAGAGCTGGGTTTGCCCTGTGCTGATGGGTGGCTCTGAATTGGAGGTCGCTGTGCCTTCTGAGATGCATGAAAGGCAGCAATGGAAGCCTGTGGAATGAGAGGTCTGTTTTCTAATTCTGGGGTTCCTAAGCAGGACATTGTTCCTCCCACTTTCAGAGACATACCATGCTTGTTTATAATGCGTTTTGTGAGAAACAGTCTTTTCTCTTTAAGATGGCTCATCCACCAGGAGCAGGCATTCTATAAACCACTCTATTCTGCAAAAATACTCCTGGGCTGACCTGATTGCTGAACCTCTGGATGCCAGATATTCCTGAGATTTGGCTCCAACACCTTCCTCTTTCATCCTATTATGAATAAGCCAGTCTTGTCAGAACTTGAGGTTGTGCTTCAGCAATGAGATGAGAAACAGTCACCACCTGAGTTGGAATGGAAAGGAACCTTCCATCCAGGGCTCCTCTCACCTGAGTTTGTCACTGTATACCCCTTTACAAGAGTAGATTGCTGTGCTGACTTTCTTCTGCTTTGTTCTTGCATCTCCTTGTGTGTCTCTGCAAATATGTTTTTCCAATAGTACCCAAACTCTGGCTGTGGGGAAAGAGATCTGGGAGAAAGAAGGTTACTCCAGCTTGATGTGATGCTACATTCTCAAACGCTCTTTCATATGTTATATTTACATCCGTATAATAGTTTTATACGTATAACAGTTTCACAGAGAATATGCATTTGTACATTATAAAATATGTGACTATATTATGAAATGCAACACCTGCCATTTATTAAAAACCTGCATTATTTCAGACATTTAGTATGTTAAGACTTTACACAAATCTTGTAATTAAATTCTTAAACAAGTCTCTATTTCCTATGTAGAATCATAGAGCTTCAAGAGGTGACGAAACTTTCTCAAGACCACACAGATGGTTAAACTGCAGATTTGCAGATCTATTTCTGAATACAGTGTAATTTCAAAGTTTCTAAAGAACACTAAATATGTTTTAATTTTTAATAATTAAAAATGAAGACTGTCATTGAATTAGAAAATATGAATGTTTTTACGTAAAAAATTGCATGCATGAACATGTTATTTGTCTATAGTAACTATCTGTAAATAAACATGGTGTGTGTGTGTATGTGTGTTCAATTGTGGCCTTAGATTAGAATTAAAGTATAAAGCTGAGTTGAAGTACGCAAGAATCAACCATATAAAAATTCAGGAAGGGCAGTTAACTATTAAGCATCAGAAGAAGGGAGTCACAGATGTGTCAGTGGGGAAAGGCACTTGCTACTCAAGTCTTATAACTTAAGTTCAACCCCCAGAGCCCACGTAAATGTGGGAGAGAATGGTTTCCACAACCTTGTCCTCCGACTTTCACATTCATGCATGACATGTATGCACACACACAAAATATGAATAATAATAATGATAATTAATAATCAACAGTAATAATAATTCTTTTAATTTGGAGAAAACAATGTAAAGTAATAAAAACGCATCAAAGACCCATCAAAGGAATTTCTATCTGGGATGAAAAGTGGTAAACACTTTCTCTTCTAGGTCCATACTCAGACCTGTGTTTCCAGGGATCTCTCTTCACACTCTGATGATCCCTTAAACAGTGTGAAATGCTGACCAAAGTTTACTCAACAATGTTAGAAAAATTAAACTTCTCATTCATTTTATGTAAATTCTGTTTCTCATTCATTGGCACAATTTTAAAGGTTTTTTATTTTGTATTTGTGTGCATGTGCGTGTGGGTGTGGGTGTGTGTGTGCGCGTGTGAGTGTAGGTGCCATGAATGTCATATAAGGCCTTGGATCCTCTGGCACTGACGTTATAGCTGTTGTGAGACACTGTAGCATGGGTCCTGGGAATGGAGCTCAGGTCCTTTGGAGGAGCAGTTGACAGTCAAACTCTAAGCATTTGAAATCTGTGGTGGGTCTTTTACTTCAGTATTGCACCATATCCCCAAAGAAGGTTCTTATATTTGCTCAGTAGTGCAACTGAGGACTTAGTAACCAAACTTGCCTCCTCCTTCTTTATTAGTTCTGCCCCGCATCCAATCCATCTTCAGTTTTAAGCATTTTCCATTCATAAGTGTTCCTGAATCCCCCCGTTTCTCCTCACATCCGCTGCCAGCCTCCAATCCAAGCTACCGACATGTTTTGCTAATGACTACTTTTCAAGGAGGTCTACAAGCTTCCTGTCAGGCAGCTGTCAATTGACCTTTAAAAGTAAATAAGTACATGTCAGTGCTGTCTTTAGAAGTCCCCAATGGAATCTCTTAAGATGAAGAAGGAACTGTGAGAGTTTGTTTAAAGCTAATCTGAATCCTCCAGTCTTCTGTCTAAGGCGAGAGCTTCTCCCACTACCTAAGCTTCACCCTCATGTCTCCTCAGAGTTCCCTGTATGCACTTTGCTTTCAGATCGCTCTCTCTCTTCAAGACCATTGTCTCAGGAAACTCCTGGTCAGAACTTTGAGCTTTCCTTGAACTCAAGATAGCAAATGCTATTTTAATTTTCTTTCAAAAATTTTTATTTATATTTTATGTATGAATATTCTACCTATGCACCATGTGCTTGCAAAGCCTACAGAGGCCAAAAAAGGGCATTGACCCCTCTGGATCTGGAGTTAAAGATGGTCGTTAGCTGTCGTGTGGCTCCTACTAGAGAAGCCTAAACTAGATCTGACACATATGCACAAAGGAATTGAACAAGCCTATCAGACCTTTACCACGGCTGATTTTCTGGCTCAGCATTGTTTTCACAAGCATAGCTGCAAATCCAATCTGAGGCTGCTGTGACAATAGTTCTCAGGTGAACTAATTGGCCTTTTGATATAGTGCCATGATTAGCAAAGTTCCTGAAACATCCATCTCATTGATCATACAAACTGTATGAACAATGCAGTGGTTTGAATGAGAAATGTTCCTCATCGGCTCAAATGCTTGAATACTTGATCCCAATTAAGTTCTACCCATCAGAGTCAGGTTCTTTATCGCAGCTCACTGCTTGGTACCTACTTCTACGTCAATAATTTTTCTGTGGCTGTGATAACGGGCCGTGATGAGAGGCAGCTTAGGATATAAGGAGCTTATGTTGGTTTACAGGTCCAGAGGGAGAGTTCATGATGATGGAGGAGGCAAGGGAGCAGGAAGCAGGAACAAGAAGCTGAGAGATAATATCTTCAATTACAACCCAGAGTCAGAGAGTGAACTAGAAGTAGGGCTGGGCGACAAACTCTCAGAGCATATACCCCAAGAACTACTTCCCCGAGTAAGACTCTACTTCCTAAGGGTCCCACAACTTTCCCAAACATTGTCAACAATTAGGCACCAAATGCTGAAATATGTGAATTCATGAGGTACTTTTCCCATCCAAATTACCACCAGGGACTAATATTAATTTAGGGACAAATTTGTAATAATTCTACTATGTCCATGAGGATATATTAGATTTCTTTGAAGACTAAAGACCTCTGTGTATAATAGAAGTTAACTCGATTCGAGAATTAACCAAGCTAGCTAAAATATAAAACCATTATATTTTTATTTATTATAAGGGAAAATTCATGAAACAGGAATGAAAAGCTCAAGTTCAGCTGTGCTGCAAAGGACACCCACAGAGACAGGGCGCCTGGGCCTTGCCCAGTTTTTCTCCTAGAAAGCCACACCCTAACTTGGTCCCACCTCTTAAAGATAATTGGTTGGCAAAGATTCACCATCAGTGTATTATTTATTTATATGTGTGTGCATGCTCAGGCATGTGTAGATGCTGGTGCATGAAGGAGTGTGTGTGTGTGTGTGTGTGTGTGTGTGTGTGTGTGTGTGTACATGCACTTTGAAGCCAGAAAAAAAATCTCAGGTGTCATTCTTCAGGCACAATCCACCTTTCATAATTATTGTGAATTTTGTTTGTTTAAGACAGGGCATGTTTCTCACTGGTTTGGAACTTAGCCCAGTAGTTAGGCTAACTACATATCTAGGCTTGCATTTCAAACACACACCACACACACACACACACACACACACACACACAATATCGTCTTGTGAACATTTCAATGTTTAAAATAAATATTTTTATTCTGAAAAAAAATTGAGTTCATAGCTATAACTTCTCATTAGTGCAGAATAATTACCTAAGAGTTACTTGGAGGTCCTAGACTAAGTGGCAATGGGTGGTAAATAGGAAACACAAAGAAAACAAGAAGAACCTGTTCCATTGAGGAATGTGGACACACAGAGAGTGTAGACAAAATGAGGAGGAGATCAGGAACTCTGGAGAACTGGGTCTCATAGAAAAGCTCGGACAAACAGCCTTGACCCAACAAAGCCTTTAGTCATCAAAAAAGAAAGTTTTGATGGCTACATGATCCTATTCTGGCTCATCTTCACAGACCTAAAGATAAAATGGTAAATTTTCTCTTACTAAACACTGTGATAGCATGGGCCAATGTAACCAGGGTAACAAACATTTATTTAAAAGACACTGAAAGAGAGACCAGAGTGTGATTTAGTGGTATTTGCTTAGCAGGCACAAGTTCCTAGGTTTTGCTCTACAGCCCCACAATGTAAATGACTGTATAACAATAGTTCTCGTATCATAAATTTTATTTAAAAGTCATAAGGAGAAAAGACGACTCTCAAATAAACATGGTGGGCAACTTTGTCTTAGCTGAGGCTTAAGTGTCATATGGCGCTATAGCAGGTGCTCAGATAAGCTGCAAGGCAGACCCTCATAGCCACTGCAGCTGTGTGACCAGTGGCCACTGCCCGCTGGCAATAGGGAAGGCTAGTGCGAAGCTGCTGTCTTCGGGAGCTGGTACAGAACACACAGGTCGACAGATGAATGTCTGGTGTCACCATCTGACTGGCAAGTTAAAGAGACACTTCCTACGAGTCTCAGAATCACCTGAGGTCCAGCATATGGAGTTCGGGAGGTATGCATGTGGGGTGGGCTGATACAGCAATATGAAAAGGGGTTTTCAGTTTTTTTCTCATCTTGAACAATTCCCATTATGGTAGAATATAATGTTTGAAATTTTGCTTAAATTGTTTCCCCTCTGTGGATATGTATAGTCATCCAGGTGTACATAGGCATGTTCATAGATTTCATGTACTTAGTGATCACCATTAATTTTCCTTCTAAGAGCAGAAACAAACTAATTTTCCCATGTAGTGGGACATATATCATTCATGCCATTCTCGTGTTTTTGTCTGGCTTCAGACAAAACTGCAATTATTTTCAAATAATCTGCATTTATTTTTGTAAAGCCTCTATCTCTCTTTGATTTCATTGAGAAAAATCATTCTTTGATCATCAGTATAGCAACATGTCTGTTATAATGGCCATACCCATGGTAGAAATTGTTAGTTACGAATCATTGGTCATACCCTTTCTGGTTCTACCCAACTGAGAAATGGAATCAAGGGATTGAATACAGAACACATTCCAGCACTGATTTTATCCAGCCTGCCTCTGAGGTCAGACTGTACATTTTCTGGCTTTGCTGAACAGAGGCTTCCTGGCTGCCAGGAAAGCACTTTGTGCTCATAGACAGACACGTCAATCAAACAAGCCGAGAAAAGCTCACGTGGCACGGCTTTCTTTAGTTTGCTATCCAAGAGGATAGTGGGACTGCAAATAGGTCCTCAGTACTTAGGGGCAAGTGGATTCTAGGAGTGCAGGAGGAAATGCAGAATCTTTTGGCAAGACAGCATTTCAATATTGACCCTGCCTCTTGTGAGTACAACATCAAAGCATCAAACTCCCCAAGAGCTTGGCAGCGGGCACCCCTGTCCCTCTGCTTCTATGTGTGTGTTCAGGCTGCCTTCGCTGCAAGAACGAAGAGAAAAGAGCATTCTTCCTCAGAACCACCTTAGTTGACACTCACAGGTTTTTTATGGGCAGCTGTGGCTGAGGCTGAGCCTGTTCAGAGGAAGGGTTGAAAGAGCATCAGGTGGAATCTCACTACCTCCTCTGTTTTCCACTCTGTCACTGCTCCCGTAGATTATCCAGAAAGTTCTGATGCAACTTAAAACTAACCATCACACAATATAACCCTAAGTTCATATAGCCAAAGTTCATTCCTTGTTCAGTTTCCTGCTTCAGACTCTGTCCATCCATTTTACCAAATACTTTTTTGAGTCTACCAAAATCCAATGCAAAGTGTGAGTATGCCGATCACACGGTGAAACTTCCTAATATGCCTCAATATGCTGAACTTGGATCCTCCTGTTGTTACATTCTCAGAGATGGACCAGAAATGAAACCCGACTCCTGCTCACTAAATTATAATTAAATAAAAATAAAAAAAAACATTTCGTTTTTAAATTTTGGCAACAATTTCACTCATGTGGAATCTGGATTCTTTCAGGAGCAGCTTGGCCACTGCCTAACAAATGGCACATCAACTTCAGATTTTAATTACTCCAATTTTAATTCAGTCAGTTTCCAGGCTCCTTCCCTTGTGAAATGTCATCAAAGAATCCAAAGAGCCAATATGATTTCTGAGATGAGCTCAGCTGCAGCCCTCACAGTCCTTTAGAGAACAGACAAATTATTTCAGTTCCCCCCACAGCAAGCATCTCTGTCTATGTTTGCCAGCACAGAACCACAGCAGAACGAGAGAACACGTGGATTTCATCATTACCAGGGTACCCAATGACCTAGGTCAGGATACCCCGAGTCTCTAACCTGGAACATCAACTTATTATGAGATAGTCTCTGTTAAGAGGTCACTTGCGACATTACTTCAATGCATTTTCCTATTTTGCAAAGACTAGAAATTTGTTTTGAAGGCTTCCCCCAGCCTCCAAGTCTTGCTTCAAACCCTCTCCTTTCACTTTGCGTTTATTTCACAGTGTTTCATCTCGACATCTCTTTTGAGCCCAATGAATCTCGCCTGTGGATGGGAAGCAGACAGCAGTATGCTGCCTGGGCATACTTTCCTGCCTCGCCTTCATAGCCAGGCGCTGTGATTTTCAAAGCCTTTGCCCTCCAGAGTGAATGCTTTGCATTCCTCACCATGCCAGTCTCCTGTTCTTTCTCTGGATTTCTGTAAATTCAGATTACTTAAAGGCACATCAGGCCATGTGCCACTTGCCTGCTGTAGGAAACCCCGAATTCAGCTTGAGACTCCCCAAGACCAAGTTCTCAGCACAAAGGAGATGTATTTGCCCTAGAGTGACAGAGGGCAGGGATAAGGGACAAAGACAGGAGATAGAGGAAAGCTTTAGACGGGGAAGGGAACAGGGGAGAGGGGAGAAAAGGGGCAAGGGAAAAAGATAAGAGGCACATAGGAAAATGGCAGTTTAAAAAGGTAAAAAAGGGAAACCCCTTGATAGGATGAGGTGTTTAATTTTAACTTAAATGTTAATTAGGTGAGCCATAGGGGCTTTTGATTGCTGTACTTTGAAACTTTTCAATACTGACCTTGGTGGCCAGCCTCAGGCGGAGAAAATGGGGGATGGACAAGGCCTGCCGGAGTCCTGTTTGCCAGACCCCAGCTAGAGTCCCTTCATCTGCCACCCTGTTGTAGGAGATTTCTGTCCCATCTGGTCCTGTAATAATCACATCAAAACCATATTATTTGCAATACTGTTTGGCCAATAGCTTAAGTGTATTTCTGGCTAACTCATATCCTAAACTAACCCAACTCTATTAATCTGTGAATCTCCATGAGACTGTGCCTTTCGGGGTAAAGTTCCCGTGTCTGTCTCTGGGGGGAGGGGGCTACATGGCTTCTCCTGACTCTGCTTCCTTTCTTCCAGCATTCAGTTTAGTTTTCCCCACCTACCTAAGTTCTGCCTTGCACAGGCCTAAGATAATTTCTTTATTAAGCAACGGTATTCGCAGCATACAGAGGGGAAATCCCACATCACTCCCCTAACCTCTCCCTCCAGAATTACCAAGGTCTATAAATCTCATGTCTTAGGAGGAATTTTCTTTTCCTTCACATCTGTCACAGCTGTCTATTCCCTGAGCTTAATTATCTCACCACTGTTGGTTTTTCCAAGGTCTGGGCCTTGGGTGGATTGAAGGGGGATTAAAGTCTCTCTCCCATAGGAATTATGTCCAATGCTGCCTTCCTCGAGATAGCAGAACTTCAATCTGATTTCCTTTCACGGCATTTTAAGCAGTGTTCCTGCTCTGTTTTCCGTATCTCTGCATTTATTCCTGGTGTGTCTCTTTCAGCTACTCTTTGTTTTCCTGTTGCCAAGGCCCACCTGAACTTTCAAGTTTTTCAAATTTTAAAAATCATATTCTTCACTTTCTTCAAGGATCTTATTGAACACCATCTCCTTTGCCAGGAGACATAAAAGTGGGTGCCGTTAGTTTTCAGCAATAGTGAGCACACGAGGAATCGTGAGGCTAAGGTAGCCTCAGGAGCTAACGGACTTTAAGAGAAATGAAATAGTAAGAGAGAGAGGGGAGTGATGAGTTATATCCTGTCCACTTTAGTGAAATATCCCTGTCTGTGATAGATACACGCCAAGTTCTCGTTCAGTAAACACTCCCTTGCAACTGGAAAGAACAGAGTACACTGTACAGGTGGTTTCATAAAATATTCATTCTACAGGAGAAGGACCGTAAATCCCTATGGTGAGCATCCTAAATTCTGAGTTTTCAAAGGTACTAAATGATGTAATACGCTAGCTCTCATCACTAAAATCAACATTTTCTACTTGAAAAACTTGTCAAAATTTACTTTACCTTTAAAAGTATGACAGGACAAAGGGAATAATTGTGTTTTTACAATAGTAGCCAAGCTTGTGACATTAAACCTGGGATGTGAACACTCATAGTGGAAGGAGAATCTGTTGATCAACTTATTTAATGTACACAATTCAGCATGAAGGGTGTGATAGACTAATCCTAACTTGAGAGTATTTTTTTGTCTGGCTCTATGATACTGGTGCTTTATCCTAAGTGTATTTAGAAAAACTAAGGCTTTTTTTTTTAATTCTACTTAAAATTTTCTGAAAGAAGGGCAGTAAAGGTTGTAATATAGCACCAGGGAAGGTTGCTACAGAATTTTGCCTTATAGTAAGATCAGAAACTATACCTGTAAAGTCTCACCAATATGGCTGCCTAAACGTAAGCTGAAGAAGGTGACACCAATGAACAGGCCAGTGTGGATGAGGAAAGACCTCAAAACCTAGACCCTACTTGAAGATCTGCAAGCAACTGAGGAATCCTGAGAGTGGGAGAAATTTTCTTCCCCAGAGAAGAACACAACAATTAGATATCCAGTATCAAACTGTCACGCTTGAACACATACATGCCCGTCACATTATATAGACTGAGCAGGAGAGGAAAGAGAGGAGAGGGGAGGGGGAGGATTTGAAGAGAGGAGAGAGAAACATAATAATCTCAAATTAAATAATTTCTAAATATAAAGCAGATTATAACAAAAAGATTCAGATAATACTTAAACAAGAAAGAGAAAGTGAGGAAGTTTACCAATGATTTAATTTCTTTTAAAAAGAATACTGTGAATCCTTTCGAGAAAACCTCTTCAGTTCATATGAAAAATAATATGTTTTATAAAACATAAAATAGATGTCCATTTTAGAAGGGCTTCCACTTAGTGAGAATCTGTTTTTTTTTTAATTCTATGAAATTGGTGACTATCTTTTTTATGTTATAGATGCACCTGCATTTTAAATTCTTTGAAAGGGTCCAGTTCGTCATTGTATGCTGAACTTTTTAAATCCAGTTCCCGTCTAAAAATCCATATTATGATGTTATGTACATATACATTTTTCCTATTATAGCTGAAAAGATCAACAAGTCTATCACCACATCCTTAGCATTTTGTAGATGTATTTAAAAAGAACTTTGAAACATTTTCAAACACCTACAGACTAAAATGTATCAGTGAAAGTTACACAGATGGACCAATATCTTGTTAACACAAAACAAGTTAGGACATAAATTGCTCCTCATTTTTGGTTTATTGGCCTTGGGACTGGTCTAACTTCCAAAAGGCGGACCTGCAGAGATGGCTCAGAGGTAAGAGGACTCCCTGCTCTCTCAGAGGGAGCAGGTTAGATTCCCAGCACACACGTGGCAGCTCTTAGCTGTCTGTAACTCCAGCTTCAGGGGTACATCACCCTCTTCTGCCATCTGTGGGTACTCTGTGCACATGGTATACACACATGCAGGTAAAATCCAGACACATTCGAAAAAGAAAAAACGAAAGACTTATGAAAGCGTGCTAGAACAAGTTTGACTGTGACCCAGTTCCCAGAGTCACTGTGATTTTTTTTTCCCTGTTACCTAGAGTGCCCTGAACTTTCTGGTCATATTGCTCAGAAAATTATGTATTCTTAAATGTAAAGAATTGTAAATAAGGTAACATTCAAAGGACTTTTGAAACACTGTCATTTTTTTCACAAGAACATTGTAATTTGTTTCTTTCTTTTTGTTATTGCTGCTTGTTTGTTTCTTAAACATTTTTATTTCACTCAAAACTTTGTCTCTATATTGTTCAGTTCCTAGGTAAAACACCAACAGTCAAAGAAAGAAATTATCTCATGGATGATATTACAAACAAGAACACTTAATAATTTTAAGGAAATAATCTATTCTAGGCTTACTTCTGAGACAAGAAAGGTGGGTTTTCAGAGCCCTAACTCAATTCTTGTTCAATCTTTCTCATACTTTATCATTAAGCCTTTTAAATCCATGCATTAGGACCAAAAATAAAAGAAAATAGTAAATGAAATACAGGAATTCTTCACACAAGTGGCTATTTATAGCTATAAATAGGTAGACATTAAGTCATTGCTATCTTTACTTGAAATTGATTATAAATTCAGTATCATGTACCATGGCTAGCCTATAAACCTGAATTACAAGATTCATATACACCTTGTAATTTATGTTGACCTCTTGTTTTCATAATTTAACGCACGTATTTCATTCTTAATTTACCCACATGTCCATTCACTCAGTAATTATTTATCGATATCTGATTATATTCTAGATTTTACAATCTGGAGATTCATTACTGAATAACAAGAACAAAGAATTGCTGCCTTCATGACTAATGTGCAAATAGCTTGTGGCCCATTGAATAGTCTCAGTCATCCACTGATATTTAGTTTAAAATTCAGCACACTACAAAAGTTTTCTTGACACTACAAGAGTTTTCTTGACACCATGTAAGGCCACATAGTTTAATTCATACTTCACAGGGAGCAGGATCTCTCTTAGCCAGGTCTATATTGATCAGCTGACCTTGATCTTCTGGTCTTCTTGCTTCAGTCTCCCAAATACAAGGATTACAGGGGTTCACTATTACATCTTGCTGGTTGTTTGATTATTATCTTTGATCATTCGGACATTGGCAAACTATCATGGTAATTGAAGCCAAAAACATAACTTCTCAATGGTGTGCTAAATCAGTGTTTGTGTGTGCAAATGAGTCCAAATTCAATACAAGAAAGATACAGCTTGCTGCATATGTTTGAAGGAATTTTTTTTCTGAATTTCTTTCTAGTACCTTAGAAAATACTAACATATAGATCAACATATCATGATTTATGCTTTATCAAATGGTCCTGCCCCAATAAGCATGCTGAAAAATTGTAAAAACGAACTTTAGTCAATCCTCATCTAGCCAACGAAACACTGTAATCAACTCTTTAGGAGAAAATGCAGTAAATTTTATATTTTAAAAAGCATTAATATGTTTTTTTGTATTATCTCAGTGTCCTCTTACCAATACTGTTAGAAGAAAGAAGAAAGTAATTGTTGATCAAATAATTTTTAGTTTTCTTTAGATGACAGTCTTAGATAAATTTTCCATCCTTCAAATCATCTGTACTTCTCTGTGTCCAAGGGAGTCTTGTGATGTAAGATACGGAGAGCCATTATTATTATTATTATTATTATTATTATTATTATTATTATCCAGCAGAGGAGGGCAGAGTTGGCTCCCTTGTGTGGCCCTGAGTCCGCCAGCACACCATCCTGAAGTGTGCTGCTGGCAGTTCATTCCACCTTTGGTCCTCTCAGAATCTAGAGATCTTCTCTTACTGACTCAACCTGCTGTCCACCCATTTGTTCTGAGAAGTTTAGGTGTGGACTCAGGGTATTTTGATTGACTGTGAGGCACCCAGTTCCTGTCCTACCTCTGTGTGACATTTATGAGAGTTGGATTCTTAAGCTGTCTGCATCTTCATTTTGCTCACACTCTGAAGGCATAAGCTATTTTCCAAGACATTGCTGTGTCATTTAAGAGTTATAAACAACCTGAAAGTTTCCTCTAAGGAAACTTCTACTTAAGACCTAGTATATTATGTATTAATAAATGTCTTTTGCATTAACCCTTGAATGAGTTCCTTCTGGTTGGTTCTGAGGGACATCAGGAAGAAGAGTTTGTGGGTTGTGAGATTCTTCAATGTGGCATATTTTATATAACAACTGAGAGCCTATCTTTCTTAGTATTAATGTAACTGCAATAATTACATATCTACAATCTGTCTATCTCAGTAATAATGTTTCTGCAGTAGACACATATGTATATGCTTTAGTATGAAGCAAACTGTTTTCCAGGTTGTACTAGAGATTGCTTGACTTTTTTTGTTGTTGGTATTTTTCAATTTAAGAACTGCCCTGGCTTAGTCCGGCACTTGGGATCAGACTAGTGAAGTTATAGGCCATAAAGCATAACTGCCACCAACAAGTAGCAGCTTGATGGAGGCGGAATTAGCCATTGATGTGAACAAGTGTAACAGCTATCCCTTCTCCGGGGAAAGGGTATTGGGATGGGTATTACAATATAAAAGTTATTGCCAGCAATTTATTTTCCCGAGTCGTTTGCGATTTTAGAGACATCCAGTTTGTACTAACGTGTAATGAACCCCAGAGGATCTTAAAATTGTTGGCCCAGTTTTAAAAGTGTTTAACTGGCCTGTTAATATCCTGTGAGCTCCTATCATTGCCATTAGGTCTATCAGTCTAATTAGGCTGCATGCTCACTGGGCACAGCCTGTGAGGGCTTTAGTCAGGTTTCCTGGAAGACGCTGTGCATTGTGTCTTAATAAATGTCTTTTGCATGAACTCTCATAAAACAACATTCAAAACACTTAAAATATTGTAAAGAAACCCATGATTTATGAAACTAATACTTCCATTCAATTTACAAATTGACACTTAATTTTATGGAGCAGCTTTGAAAGTATTACTTTTTTCTTTCTTTCTTTCTTAAAACAGTGAAGCAAAAAATGTCCAGTGATACTTACGTGTGGTACATAGAAGTTTGGCTGTTAGAATTTTTTAGGAGTTTATATTTTCTGTATCTACATAAATAAATAAATATATCTTTAAAGCACAGTATACAATTTCTTCCTGAATCTTTGAAGAAAACTGTATTGATTGGTTATTTATTTAAATCCATAATTAAAGATGTATTGAGGACATCCTACTTCTTTATTAAGCAGAATTGATTAGTACTAGTTTATTAAAGTATACGTTTTGGTTCCTGGACAGCAAATTTTGAAAAGTCTTCAGAAGGACCTGGAGAGACAGCTGAGTGAATAAGAGTACTTGCTCTGTAAATATGAGGACCTGAGTTCTAATCCCCAGAACCCATGTAAAAAAAAGCCAATCCCAACTGTGAGAAGTATAATTAAGTTGATTCCAAGAGGTAACTGGTGGGGCTGGAGAGATGGCTCAGTGATTAAGAGCATTGCCTGCTCTTCCAAAGGTCCTAAGTTCAATTCCCAGCAACCACATGGTGGCTCACAACCATCTGTAATGGGGTCTGGTGCCCTCTTCTGGCCTGCAGACATACACATGGACAGAATATTGTATACATAATAAATAAATATTAAAAAAATAAAAAAATAAAAAAAGAGGTAACTGGTCAGACAGCCAAGCTAAAATGTCCAACATCCAGTTCAGTGAAAGAGTCAGCCCACCTGCTCTGGCCTCTGCATTCACAAACACAAGAATGCACACCTGCACACTCCTTTACACTAGTCATACACATCATCAAACACACACATGTGTGCACACACGTCTAGACACATGCATGCACTGATCATAAGAGATAATATTTTCCCAATTACCATAGTATTTATGCTCTTGAGAATAATATATTTCTCAGGAGAAATTTGTTGTCATATGCCTATTACATGGTGACTCAGACTATCAGATTCATGAGAATACATGCAAGGTTCAACCACACAGAGTCTATAATCCTTAAGGAGGCACCAAAGTATGGATGACTGCACATCTGATTGAAATTTCCTAGAAATAGTATTTTGTCATGTGCTTATGAGACAATTTCTTTGGTGGAAAAAAAGACAGAAGGACAGAGAAGTGACCTAGTAAATTATAGAAGAATCCTAAGACATTCAGTCATGATGAAACTCATTCACTACTGCAAGATCTCCATAGGAAAACATTTCCCTGAAAGTAATGTTATTTATATCTTGATAAGGTCATAGAAACTAATTTCTTTGAGAATGCATAGTAGGTTCCACAAAATTTATTAGAGCCATTGTTAGAACATGATCCATGAATGAAGCTATGTGAGGAGTCTTCTGAGAACTTGTAAGAAAAGTCCAAGAAAACAAGACAAAAGTCCTGTGACCTCATTCCTCTATAACATGGGTTGTTCTTAGAATGAACATTTGTGCCGCTCCCAAGAGTAGTAAACAGGAGTGGGTTTATGTCACTATTACTCAGAGGATGTTTCTAAGAACAGGTTGTCCTTGACTGTATACAGCCTAAATCTTATGACCTTTGCTCATCTGACTTTGCTTAATACTCAGAATATAAATTGTCTGATGCTCTGAATAAAGTTGACTGTTGTGTGAGACTTTAATCTGCATCATTTTTAGGCTCCATTCTCCCAGGATTGTGTTGCCAGCTAGAGCAGTAACAGTCCACATGATGTATACAGAAAGAAAATAGTCTCATTATCTTAGAAATGTTGATAGCAACGGAAAATGCTAGAGCTAAGAAGAGTCTAAATGTAGAGTTCATCAGTGTGATCTACCACCAAAAAAATTGAGCTCTATCCCCACCCACTGCAAATCATACAGACTAAACTTTTCTGTGAACCATAATGTTCTATTTTACTTTGTGTATGTGTGTGCTTGTGAGACAGATAGTTCCAGAACTTAGGAAAATGAGTGAGAGGGAAGAACTGTATGTGTGGGGTAAAAGATCTGATTCTAGATAAAACAGAACAAAGTTGACTAAGTAAAGTAAGTCATATACCTGGGAGAGTCAAGGATCGTCACAAGATTAAGAGCTGACAGACTTTCAGTCCTAATACCAAACCTGCTAACCATTAACAGTGTGGAATGTGTATTTGGTCAAAATCCAACAACCAAACAAAAATTAATAATTCAAAACCTCAGTTGACTACTTAGCAAGATTTAAAATGTATCTTTTGGACCAAACAAGTAATTAAAATGATAATAGCATACTATTTAGAAAATAATGACAGTAAGTTTGTACCAGAACTTGTAAAATACAACTCCAGTGTTGTTGTTGTTTGCAGTGTCATTTTCCACTTTACAACCAACAGTAGGGAAGTAAGCAGACTTCAGATTCGTGTTAGGAAATATATATCAATTGGGAACATCTGTGAAGCAGCGAATGTGGAAGCAATCACAGTTTGCAGGCTTCATATCACAATGAACCTGGAATGAAAGAGAAGAAGCATTCACTGGACAGGGAAAGGAATTTTGAGCAATTATAGGAATAGTGTTTCTCTAGCTAGAAGTTACACAAATACATTCAAATCTACACATTCACGAGGATGAGAAGCACATCTATGCATCTCCATACCTTTCAACATTGTTTCAACTTGTTCTTGTTTTCCTATGAAAGTACCAATCTAATTATGAAAACTATCAAATTTTCAGGAATTATTTACTTTACATTTCCCATAAAATATATACCCCAAAATAATCAAATATGAGTGGAAACTTTATAAAAATCTTCTTTTATTGGTGTGCATGTCTATGCCTGCACATGCATGTATGTGTATGCTGTGTTAGTGTGTGTATGCCGTGTTAGTGTGTGTAAACACACGCATGCTACAGTGTGCAAATGGAAGTCAGAGGAAACCCTTGGTTGTTGGTACGTGTGTTCCATCTAGTTTGAGACAAGGTCTCCTTGTTGCTTGTTGCTATGTCACCTATGCCAGGCGAGATGGTACAGGAGCTTCCGGGATTCTCCAGATCTACTTCCTCTCTCACTTTAGTATCATAGGGATTACAGACATGTGCCACTATACCTCTCTTCACAAGTGTTCTTGGTTTTGAACACAAAGCCTCAGACTTTGATGGCAAGCACCTTACCTACTGATCCATCTCCCTAGCTCTCTTTACAATACTTTTGAGCTAATAAATGAAGAAAAAATAAAAAAATATAGATCACAATTCTGCACCTCCTAGTGCAAATATGTAAGCCATCTAGCAGCAATCATGCATGGTTGCTAAGATGACAGAAGGAGAATCACCACTCTGTCTTTGTGGGAGAGCATAACAATGTTGAATTAGAATTGGTCAAACTTGTATATGATGGGGATCCATTTATAGAGAGATATGGAACAGGAGAGAACACAAGAAATGGCATCAGGGAAAAACAAGATAATTGCAGAGTGTGGAACCTATTTAATTATACAGTGAAAACTCAGATTCCTACAATACCAAAGGGATGTAGGAAAGGCAAAAGAAGAGGAAGAAGAAGGTGAAGGAGGGAGACTAAATACTTAGAAGGCATAGTGTATGTAAGTTATATGAGGATGCCTATCTTTTAAGTGGATGAGATGACACAGTTTCTGAGATTAAATTTTTAATAACTCAGTGTTGGGAGCTGCAGCCACAGAGCTATGAACTAGAGATTGACAGCCCCTGGATGATATGGCTGCAGCTGCTTTGGCTTCTTTCCGTATGTATCAAAATTTCTAAAATGAAAATTTTAGAAATTATGACATAATCACACAGCAGTTCCCAGAGAAAATATTTTTGCTAGATCATTTTATCATTAAACACAGTGTAAGGAAATCATTCGGCTCAAGAACTTGGACTCAATATGTTATTTTTTAAAAAAGATGAAATTGATCAGGGAATATGTCCAGGATGATATGGAAGGAATTGGAGGTGGAAAATGAGGAATGATATGATCATATTTCATTACATGTGTGTTATGAAAAGCTCAAAGAATAAATCAAACATTAATAAAGCAAACATAAAATTAGGTTGAAAATTAAATCAGATATTTTAAAATATGATGACCTCTTCATTATAAGTAATCTTTAATATAATAACTGATTCATAATTTATTCAGCGACCTGGGCAAGGGTAAAAAAGTCAACCAATCTTAAAGCCTATATTTGTAGCAGAAAAAGTCCTTTGACTGGAATTCGACTAGAATACCTTCCTCTGTCTTCGCCTAGATTCCTTGTTCCAAATCATATATGGAACTCCTTATTGGGTCTGGAACCAAAGAGCCAGTGGAGGTTATGAGAACAATTTCCTTCAAGACAAAACTGTCTTGGATCCTGACTTGTTTGGGAATTTCCTGCTCACAGGTGGAGGACTATTGATTGATATGCTTCTGATTTGAATGCTTACAAAGATCTGATCGTTAACTCACTGCAGCCAGCCTAAAACATTAACTCATTGCAGAACCACCTTCAATTACTGTCAACATATGAGTTCTTCAAGGAGATTTTCAGTCATCCCACCCTAGGTGCTGGCTACCTTTCCGAGTGCAGACTGTTCTATTCCTGCCCTCCCCTCCCTTGTTTGTCCCCAGATTTCTTTCCTGATTATTCCTTTTATCACTTCTGTGCATATGATGAATACCTGAATACAGTTTTTTTCCATGATAAGTTATTTTCTGCTCAATCAAAGTGAAATTCTAAAATCAAGATTGTTATATAAGTAGCAACAGATGGCAGACTCCCCTGCTCACAGGGGATGCTGATGTTCAGCTAGCTAACTTTTTATGCTTAAAGTCAGTTTGCAAAGTATCTGTAAGTAAATAGTAAAGGTTGAGCTATAGCTTACAAAACATTTCAGTAGGCATACTAATACATTTTTATTAAAATTATTTCCTTAAATTTTGAATTGGTAATTATTCAATTAGACCGTGTTATATGTGTATATAGATGATCATCTAATTATTTTATGCATTCCTGTGGATATTGGAAAATGTTTTGTATCACTGAAACTGAATTTCTTTATAGATAATGTTGAGATAGTAGTAATGCCTCATGGATTAAACAGCAACATAAAATTTCAATTTATTCCCGACTTTACTGTGAGGGTTATCATTATGAACTAGACAGAAGTTAGAATCAGCTAGGGTTTAGATGTCTGGTCTTGTCTGTGAAGGATTTTCTTGATTGTGTTAGGTGAGATGGGACAACCTGTCCATTACAGGTGGACTCATTCCCTAGTCAGGGGATCCTGGACAGCATGAAGTGGAAAAAGTGAGCTGAACACTGGCATAAGGACATTTATGGCTCTCTTCTTCCGACTGTGGTTGACACATGACCTACTACTTCAAACTCTTGCTTTCTTGACTTTGTAGCCATGATGGACTCTGCCTTGAACCACGATCTAAAATAAATTCTTTCTTCCCTAAATTGTGTTTGTTAGAGTATTTTGTCACAGCAACAGGAAAAGAAACTAAGATACATGATATGCACCCTGTATTATTTAGGTTTCTCTTAACATTTGGGTAACATTTAAATATTAAGCACAGATTTCTTATTAGTTGTATATCTCCCTGCTACTATGGGGGTGAACCTAAAATATTTGGGTAATAGCTTTGTGTAATTATTTAGAATATTATTTCTACTCATCATTTAAAAGTCTTTTTAGAATAAAATCATTTATAAAGAAATATACTTTAATGTGTTTTCATTTTAATGATAATATATTCTTCTTTTCATTTATATGGGATAAACTAGTATTCCTTATGTTTTGAATAGCATCAGATAAATCACAAATAGCACCTACTTTCAAAACATTAAAAAAATGATCCTACTACAAAGTATTTATTTGTTGCTGATCAATCTTATTTTCTACAGAATCATGTTGCTATATTTAGGTATATTTTGAAATCTTGTCTAAATTAATACCGTTTTTGTTTTGTTTTGTCTTTTGTTCTTTTCAATCTTGGATGAATTCCTAATTTCAAGGCAGATTTTCAAGTCCAGATACATGTGTTGAGTTGGACACAGGAGACACAGCCTGCCTGGCATGCTAACCACTGAGAGCAGCATGAAACTATAGACAGGGCATGATAGCAGCAGGGAATTTTATCCAATTGAAAGTTCATGATTATTTCATGTGTTATATAAGACAGCAGTCAACAGGTACACAAATATTTAGGTAAAGCTGTGATCAAAAGTTGCTAAAATATAGCCTTTTCTATGAGGTAATCTTTTCTTCTTTTTTTTCCTTTTTTGTCATGACCCATTTATTTCCATCCTGTTAAAATATCTTACTGTAACATATAGACTAATGAGACCCTTGGATTTGTGGATATCAAATTCCTTAATCTGTTTCCATTTTTATCTTATTTTCATCATTTAAAGTCTATGTAAATGCAGGATCCGCCACAAATTCACTGCCTGTCAAAAACCTACTTTGATTCTTCCATTTAGATTTGCAGTGTTGGCATTAGAACCAATGCCAAAACATTAGCCCTAATTGAATTCGATGTATTGTGCTCTCCTAGTCTATAGCAAGCAGGTGCACAGGGGTAAGGGAAACAGGGCAATCAATGTCATTCTGAATTCATCAATACCTATCCAATTCTGTCTCTCATCCTGCCACATTTCTGTGGTTAATTCACTTCCTTAGCCATCCAGGGATACAATCCATATTTTCTCTGAGCTCCCAAAACCCTACCATGTCCATCCTTATTCTCCATTGATGTCCTTTATTCCTTTTACATGAAGAAAAGATGCCACAAGAACACACTTCCTCAGCCCATACTGCCAAATTTTTGAACTCACATGCATTGGTACTGCTCAACCTTCATGTACCCAGCTTCATGTACCAATATTTTCCATGACAACAGAAAATTGATGATGCAGGGTCATATGGACCAGAAAATCATACTTTCATGAACAAAGTTTAGTTCATTTTCTCCAGGGTACCACTCTTGCCGTTGTTCTTGTTTGTCTCTTATCTCTAATTATTCTGCTTGTTTGCTGGATAATTTTATTGGCATAAAAATATGCTATACTTTTTCACAATTATGAAAATATCCTTTTTTGATTACTTACTGCACATCTTCAGAGCAAAGTTGTTTTGGTTTGGTTTGGTTTTTGGCTTTTCTAGACAGGGTTTCTCTGTGTAAAAGCCCTAGCTGTCCTGGGACTAGTTCTGTAGACTAGGCGGGCCTCATGCTCACAGAGATCTGCCTGGCTCTGCCTCCTGAGTGCTGGGATCAAAGGCACATACCACAGCTGCCTGGGTTTCAGAGCAAAGTTTTGAAGTGATCTTCCCTTATTCACAGTCACCATTCCACTCCTTTCACTGTCTTGATTCCCAGGCATCCATCAGAAAAGTGTTTGTTTTATCTTTGACTGCAACTTCTTGCCACGTGCTTGCCACTGTCTTGTTGTGGCAAGAATCATATTTTACTGGAAGTAGTTAGTGCCTCAACTTCACAATTGTGCTTCCTGTTTTCTTCACAAGCCCCACCCATAAACTCTGAGTGACATTTCTAAAACCCTCCTCTGCCTTCAAACCCATTGGTTCCATGCTGTACAAAATAATGTCAGCATATGTAACACACCCCGTGAAGCTCCCAATGCATATCCCTGGAGTAGCTCTAGGTTGTCATCTCCTATCCGCTTCTTATGTTGATTTCATCTCAGTTAAACTCTCCTGCCCTACCTACATTTCCCTACTGAACATGGAACACAGCAAGCTTATTCCTGACGCACAATTGACATATACTTCAGAAGGCTCTCCTGCCTGCCCTTACTTTAATTTATTACTTCCTCTAGTCTCTGTTCAAATGTTACCTTCTGATTAAATGTCTTCCTCAAGGGAGTCTCACTGGGTATAAAAACTATACTTAAGGGCAGGCCCTGTGCCCAGAGATAGATGGCCAACACATAATGAATATAAATGCATTTTGGAAGATTTTTTTGCCTCATACTGCTTTACTTGGGCATTTTTTCTTAAATCTTACTGGTCTTTTGCTTGTATATTATGGTTTCAGATTTTGAGTTTTTAATGGTGTGTGTGCGTGTTAGTGTGTCTCTGTGTATGTGTATTTCTCATGTTCTCACCTAGCTCTTTTTCTTTTTACTACTCACTAGTTTGTTTTATTTTGTTTCATCTTTGTCCTTTTCGCAAACTTTTTTCTTTTCTTAAGAAAAAGAAAGAAGGCATGGAGTTGGAAAGACAGGGAGGATCTTGGAGGAGACGAGAGAGGGGAAACCACGATCAGAATATAGTGTATGAAAATAACTTTATTTTAAATAAAAAAATAAAACAAAAAGTCTTCCCCAACTATCTATGTCTTTGTGTTAGTTAGAGTTTCACTGCTGTGAAGAGACACCATGGCCACAACAACTCTTCTAAAGGAAAACATTTTACTGGCGCTGGCTCACAGTTCAGGGATTTAGTTCATTATCATCAGGGTGAGTGGTGTTCAGGCAGACACGGTGCTAGAGAAGGAGCTGAGAGTTCTACTTCTTGATCCAGAGGCAGCAGGAAGGAAACTCTCCCATACTGGGCATACTTGGAGCATGTACAAGACCCCAAAGCCTGTCCACACAATGACACATGTCTGCCAACCAAGTCACATCTACCCCAGCAAGGCAACACTTCCTAATAGTGCCACTCCCTATAGGTCAAGCATTCAAATGTATGAGTCTGTGGAGGCCATACCTGTTAAGCTACCAGTCTCTATTTTCCTATGTATCAGTTTCCAACACTTAAATGTGGCATGATATGTTTTCAATCTTCTGTAAGAGTGTGTTATATAAGAAATGGAAGTCTGCATTGTGTATTTTTTTTTATTTCTGCCTCCAGGGTTATACTTTTAATGTTACTGCTAACAAAAAATAGTTTGGAAAAAATTATAATATTATAAGCACAATAGTCTACTATATAATATATTATAACTTATTTACAGCATACATACTGTACATATACTTGGTTTTGTTCTATATGCTAGCATGATTATTTTCTTTGGAGAAATCACTGGTACCCAATACTACATTTGCATAGATTATCTAATTTTTATCCTGCAGCAGCTCTGAGATGAGACTTAGAGTACCTTAATTTTATAGATTCCATAATAAAATCACAGAAATGAACAATGCTGATCCTGATAAAGCTCACCAGTTTCACTCTACTCCGGTTTGCTTTTTGCATTATTTGATATTTGAGTTTGATTTTATATCACTTAATTCAACCTGGGCTATTTGTTGGAAATCTCATTAAACTAAGCATCAGATCAATTAAATGTAAGTATCACATATATCCCTCTGAAACTTTGGTCTATAGAAATTGCTGTTGAGTTAACTACTTGGCAAGAACTATTTTCCCATTTGCCTTTATTTTCTTCTACACTCGCTAATGAAAACACACATTCATTAACAAAAATACACTTAAAGTTCCACGAGATAATGGATTTGCCTAAGCTTCTGGGTATGAAAGGCTAGGAAAGCACACAGCTAAAATAGCTGAGGGAGGCCCTGAAGTTTCTAATTTTAGAAGTATGTTTTTTAGGGGGAAAAGTATGGTCAAATGAGATACAAATTTGTACTTGAATTTTGGTTCATCAACCTAATTTTTCCAGTAACTTAATCTTTAACTTTTCTTCATATTTAATTATTTTTGCACCAGTATTTTTCTGTTACATTCTACAGCATGGTTCCATAGCATCTCCTTAAGGTCTTTGTTTTTGTAATTCTTATAGATACAATACAGGCTGAAAAATTACAGAAAGTATATACATTTGCTTTAGCAGACACTTTTCTGTATTTTTTTTCTAGATACTCTTTCTTCATTCAGAGAGAATTTGTTGTGTAGGAAGTGTTGCCTCAAAAACCATAGAATAAACAGGAAGGTCTCAAAAATTGGAGGGATCTGGACTTTACAGTCTCAGTTCCTCTCTCTCTCTCTCTCTCTCTCTCCACGCCACCCCCCCAAAACACATACTTGCACACTCATTCATTCATCCTCTCCCTGATTCTGGGGACTGAATGGCACTCCACACTCATCCTTATGGCCTTACCTGTTCTCTTCTTGCTGATTGGGTCGTGGTTACACTAGCAACCCATAGGCACAGTACCCAATTCTGCCAAACCTGGAAATCAACCAGTATCTTCCTCTCTATTCTTTCTGGAACACCAGGGGAAATCCATCACCAAATCTTATTACTTTGTTAAAAGCACATCAAGATCTAGGAGCTTCTCTGTCTGTCACCTCTACCACGGTACAAGCTTCCACATTCCCACACCAGGTTTTAGGGCTCCATTTAGAAACCTTTTCAAATACACAGCTAGTTTAAACTATTATAAACACAAAATAAAAAACTAATATCTTGCTATTGTGTTTAGAAAGAAGCTTAATTTCCTACTGTCTGGTTTAGGTTGGCTTACTCCTTGCTTACATCTGATCATGGCACTTATGACACTTCATTATAACCTTGGAGGTGATCGTACCTCTGCCTAAAATGTCCTTTCTCAGGCCCTGATGGATTATCTCCTTCTTGCTTTCAAATCTGTTTAAACAGCCCTTTCTTAGGGGCCTCTTTCTTATTATTCATATTAAAGTCATTATTCTCTTTGTGTATTCTGCTAAACAAATGTGTTCATTTTAGTACTTTTTGCATTCTCAATTGTATATTTACTTATTTTATGTGTCTCTCATGAACTCTAAGCTTCAAGTAGATAATGATAGTTTCTATGTGCTTTAGTGGACAATGTTCCTGGCATAGCCCCCTGTGTGTCATAGTTTTCCCCAAAGAATTGGTGATGAAGGACTGGGAAGATAGTTGAATAGATTATGTGCGGAACATACAAGCATGTAGAATTCAGTTTGGATCCATAGAAAAAAAATCTATATATAAACCATAGAATAGCATCATATATATGCCTGTGACCCCAGTGGTACAGGTAGAGACAGGTACATCATAGGTGCTTGCTAGCAAGTCAGTCAGGTTAATGACAAATTACAGATTCAATGAGAGACTACATCTCTAAAAAAAAAGATAAAAAATTGATTGAGTAAGACATCATCCTGATATCAGCCCCTAGTTTCCATGTGCGCCTACATGGGCAAATATGCCCACATACAACACACACATGCACACATGAATGCATGCACACATGAACACACATTCATACATGCATGCATGTACACAGACACGTATGTACTCAAGTGCAATTGAAGAATAAATGAACAAGTAAATGGGTTGCTTGATAAAATTTATAAAAGTTGAGCATTTTGTCTAGTTATTTGCTTGAGATCATTATCATATGTTTAAGTCAAACTTAATTATTAAAATGTGTATGATAAGAGTATTAACGTAATTTTACATTAAATAACTAGTATATTCTGTGTTAAAACTTCAGTTCTACCAACAAAACATCACTTTAAAGATTGCATATTGAATCTCTTTAATTAAAAGTAAAGTCATGTCTGACTCAGCACTGTGGTACACTCATTTCACCAAGACAATTCTCTGTTTAGATATCATGTCCCTCTTTTCAGGCCTGAGCCTTGTTCATGTTGGAACTGCTCCAGAGAAAGGATGACACTTTCCTAGTCCTGTGGTCTGCTGCCTCTGTTACAGCCAAAGCCACTCAGGGAGAGTCATCTAAGATCAAAGGAGAGAGTGCAATAAAGTGAAACACCTTCTTTATGAGTAGATACCCACTCCTGGGCTCACCCTGGTCAGATCATCTTGGAGGACAATTAGAACGGTGGCCTGCTCTTGACTGCTAACTTAGAACACATGCAACTGAATTTCCCATTAGCAGTCATTATGACAAATTCAATAGCTCAATGTATAAAATTTTATGAAGAAAGTGTTTTCAGTTGGAGTGTTATGAAGAATGATTGTGAAAAATTTTACTGAATTGTGTCGTGGAATAGACATGATTTATGCATGAAACATGGAAGAAAAGATTGTTAGGTGTGAGCAGAGTAGGGCAGACAGAAATAGCATAGTCTGGCTAGATCAGGACAATTGCTTGACTGGGTGTGTCTTGAAACTTTTCTATTGCCATGATGAAACATCACAACTAAGACAATTTTATTTTGGGCTTACAAGTTTATTTTGGGCTTACAGTCCAGAGGTTTAGAGTTCGTGATGGTTGAACTGAGGCATGGAGTCAGAAACAGCTGAGAGTTCACATCTGGAACCACAAACAGAAAGTAGATAGAAAGCTCAAAGCCTGACCCCAGTGACATACCTCCTCTATCAAGGCCATATCCCTCAACCCTTGGCAAGGGGATCAAGTATTCAAGTGCATGAGACTTCTAGGGAAATATCTCATTGTATAAGATTGTCCCCTCTTAGTAAACAAACAAACAAAAACCCACTAATATACCTTAATCTGGTCAGAAAAAATCTAGTGCATTTTCAGCTGTTTCAGGATTTCATCAGTTTTCTCCATTTAGTAAAAAGAATCTTTATTGGGATGTAATTCCCATACCATGCAATCACCCATTTGCCTTCCTGTGCCCCTCTTATTCCATTTCATGTGCTCTGCTCTAGACGTATCCGTGGGTCACATATGGCACAATTTAGTTCTTTTGAAATCATCCTTTCGCTTTCAACACAGTCTTTGGTTCTGAGATGAACCTCCCCCCCAAACTGGGTGTTATTTGAAGAAAAGGTTTCAAAATATTGGCCTCATGTTGTGTGACTACCGTAGATTAAGTATGGACAGGTTCCTGAACTAATAACCACAAGTACCTTCATTATGGACATATTAAATTAAAAAAAAAAAACTAATTCGTGCTCATTCACTTATCCATCCATTCAGTTGACATTTTCTTCTCAAGGACCTGTTCCTGGTAAGATACTGATGGTCAGTTAGGATCACGTTGAGGGCCCTCTTCTTCTTACAAACTCAAGCAAAGCTGATTCACTTGAGTCAGATTAACCACATTAAGAAGTACTGTGCTACTAGCTGGAGGGCCCCTTTATCTTTACATGTTCTGGTCTCCTGGCTCCAGAAATCTGAGAGAATTGAAGTTGAGTTGCCATCATCTTTCTCGACAACCAAAGAGCAGTTGGTAAAACTCTTGACTGTGCAGAGTGTCAGGAGTGATAGACTAAAATGTAAGGGGTGGGGAAAATGTCATCATAAATTTATCTTAGGAATTTTGATCTGGAAAAATACTGAATGCATTTGGGAATGATTAACAGATATTAAAATTTATTTTTAATAGCTTAGATACAACTCCATAGTGTAGAATGCTCTCCAGGATTAAAGGAAATTACAGCAGACAATGAGAGATAATAACCTAAATTCAGTCCTCAGACATACAGTTTGTGGTTATGCTGCTCCATGGGAAGACACATTGTAGGGCTGAAAATTATTTACTAGTAGATCATTGGTGCACAGAGATCAAGTGTTCCAAGGACTCAAGCTCGGCTCTGCTGGATTTATTTGGAAAAAGGAGGTTAACAACCCAGAGCCTAGATTTTTAAAGGAACAACAGTAACAGCAAACACACAAAAATGTTTACAATCAATAGACTGCTTTCCCAGAGCTTTTGTCATGCAATATGAGAGATGCTTAAAGGAAAAATTCAGAGCTTTGCATCTGCGTTTAGGAAGAAGTTACAACCCCATGAGCACCCCTGAATGTCAGTCCTGAGTGGGCACTGATGGAGATTTTCAGACTAACATGCAATAATTAAAGTAATGTGCATTTGGGTAACTCGGAGAACTAAATTGCTGGTTTTCAAGAGTTCATATTGAAGTTTGGAGAAAAAGACTTTGCAGATACTAAATTAGACAAAAATTACAGGATAAAAGTGAAACACGCTGAAGTAACTGCAGTAATTCAAGCGGATGATGACAAGAGGTCAGGGATATTCTGTCGCTTAAAAAGCAAAGGTTGAACTCAGACACTAGAGATAACCCACGGAGTGCTTCTCCCACAGTCTTTTTGGTTTTTCCACATTGCCCCATTATTACTGATTGTTTAAGCTCCTTTGATCTCTGCTTACTTTGAACTGTTGAACTGACCATATAGATTAATGACAGGTACATGGCCCCTTCCGTTTTAGTTACTCTCTTGATATATGACAAACACAAATGAAAGAATGATGGGCTCACTTCTGGCTTCTCTTCATTCGAGGGAATGCATGATGTCAGAAGCCTGAGGCGGCTGGTCTCTTGTCTGGAGTCAGGAAACAAAGACATGAATTCTGGTGTTCAGCTTGCTTCTTTCTTTTCCTTTAGTCTACTCTATCCCACGGCATGTTGTTGGCCACACTGAGGATGTTACTTCCCACTCCCATTAACTCAATCTAAGAAGTCCCTTTATACAAGAGCAGACTTTTTAGCTCTGAGATTTTAAATCCATCAGGTTGAGAATAAGCTTACCACTGCAGATGTTTGATGAAAGGGCTTTGATTAAATAGCAAAAAAATATTACAGAAACACTGAAGAAAATAATATTTATCAGTAAACTGAGTGTAGAGACTAAATAAGCAATACATAGATCCCTAAAATAATGATTCTAGGAATATATCATTTTTAGGAAAAAATTGAAAACTTTCATCTGTTAAGGCAGAGTGTGGAGTTGGCTTGAGATTGTGGCTCTAATCAGGATACTAGAGAGGTACATACTGGAGCTCTGGGGGCTACCGTTTACAATAGTACAGAAACAGACTCAGCTTGAGTGGCTGTCAGCATATGAAAGGAATAAGAAAATATAACACATACACACAATTGGATATTATTCACCCACAAAGAACATTAGTATTATAATATATAATAGAATATTATCCAACTATAAAGAAGTCACTAAAAGCAAAATGATGGAATTGGAATTCTTTGTTAAGTGAAACAGTAAAGGTCCCGTGTCACCTGTTCTTACTCATATGTGGAAGCCAATGAAGTTGAGCTGCAGGTACAATAGTGACTTCTAGTGAGCAAGCATGCAAAGCTGAAGATTTAATAAAGAAAGGTTGGATTATATGCAATGTGTTAAAGATCACATTGACACATTAGCATGCAGAATGCATACACATTAATGAAAATTTAAGTAAATATTAGGTGAAAGTAATTGAAATCTATGTGGTGTTAGGGAAAAATTAAAGGAATAACAATTTATCTCCATCACTTGGAATGATATCTAGTGTAATTGTGGTTTATTGGCATTCCCTAAGAGCGTCTTAAAAGAATAATCACTGTGTCTTTTAAGGATTAGATTCTTCATTCTCTTTGCTGTTGGAGAGACAGAACTGCCAGCCAGGCAGCATCCAGACAGAAAAATCAGATTTGACTTGGGTATAACAGAAGTACTTTTGAAGTCTAGAGATGTAGGTAGGGTTTACAGGGTCCACACAACTACTGTTGTATAAAAACACAATAAAGGTTATTTTCAATTGGCCAGAAACATCCTATATAAAATTTAGAAATTAATTTGAGAAGTATGCAACAAAGAGGCAGAATCTGAAAAGTGCTGTTGGCTGAAATTAATTTGATGCATATAAGACTTTTATTCAGTACATAAATTTCTAAACAGTTATATGTACAATTGCAATGTAAATAAAATTGTAAATGTAAACCTAATTGCATAGACTTATTGAGAAGAGTTATTTTTTCTGAGCTTCTGATTGATTTGGATGTCCTTCATAACATCATCACAATTTCTCTGCCTTTCAGCATTCTCTATCAAGAAGTTGATGAACTGTCTGCATTTAAATTCATTAAGCGCTTCCTATGTAATATCTATCTATAATACAGGGTCTCAGTCAAATGAGAGAACCCCATTTGAATAGACTGAATTTTCTCGGGAGGCAGGATATCCTTACCATTAATTCTTGTAAGAGTTTAGTGTCCTGTTTATTAATAAAGTATAGAACATGAAATCATTTAAAACACAGCAAATACTAAAGCATTATTTCATTGTGTGTAAAAATAAAGTGGATGCTTTTTGACCAATGGGAGAGATTGTTTGGCCACCAAAATTTTTACATTCATATTTTTTTTTTGAGAGTTGGATTTGAAAGTACTCCAAGCTGGATATTGTAAATGGGTTTTCGAGTAGGTATTGGGGCTCACTTTTGAGATGTGTGCCTATTTTTCATTTTGCGAGACAATCAAGTGGAGGTCATAAGGTAGGTAGCAATGCCTGTTTCAAACCGTTCGCCCAATTTCTTTTTCTAATTGTTTTTATTTTAGTCTGTAGATAATGAGTCAAGCTAACTTTAAGCATGTGATTCAGGTGAAACAGGCAACCACAAAACTCTGAATTTATTTCACAGTCAGTGAGCTCTCTACATTAGCTATGTTTCATGTAAATAAAAATGTCCACAATGAGCCTGCAGGATGTGTACCTGAAGTTCAACGTTATGAGGCAGGTATGCTGTGGAAACTCTATAGTATATCTTAGGCTATACTAAGAACATTGATTACAGTACACATTGTAAGAATTTATTTTGTTATTCGTTGATACAGCATAGCAGGGGAAGGTTCTTGTCCACTGGCTTAAGCTAGTCTACAATTCAGAGCGTCAGTGTGCACCACATAGAAGCTGTGTGCCTTGAGTCAGGTAGTGTAGACTCTGCACTTTTCTAGTTTTGTGACTCCAGATAAAATGTCTTGACCTCATTAAAGCTCAGTGTTATGCACAATTTGTAGACTATTCAGGATCGAGAATGAAAGTCCAAGAGAAGTATGTATCTTGAGAGTAAAATAACAAGTACCAGAGTCTCGGGAATTGGACAAGATTTGGGACTCATAAACAAAGGATAAATCTGAGTCAGAAAGATGTAATCAGCTCAGGAGAGTTATTATAGAATAAGGCAATTATAGTTAATGACATTGTGTTCTCTAAAAATGTGCAACAGTAACTTTGAAATTTTCTCACCACAGGAAAAAAATTATCTGTAAATATTAAATATGAAAATTTTGTTGATTTAGTTATTTATACATGCATACAAACATCAAAAGGTTGCACTCATCATAAATGTATAAAATTTAACACCAGTTAAAAATTGACATTGGGGAATTGGAGAGATAGCTAAATGGTTAAGAACACTACTTGAGTTCTGATCTCTGTACCCCCATCACTCAACGTGTGTGCAGAGTCAAGTTTCCTTCGACAGTTCAGGAGAGACCCCTGCCCTGTTTTATCAGGCTCTCCAGTAGAAATGATCCTTAGCTTACCTTGACTGGTGGTATAATCACTCCAGCCACATGCCTGTCTTCTTGTTTGCTTTTACATCATCATCATTTGCACATTTCCATTCCTATGTCGAAATTTCCCATTTATAAGAACAGAGATTACATCCAATTCGATCCACCCTTGATGTCCTCATCTCAAACTGGCTTCAGCTGCAAAGATTCTATTTCAAGATACAGTCTGGATAAGGAGAGGACTTCAGGATACTCTGGGAACAGGGAAGCTTTAGACCTGCAATGCAGCACCTCTACTTCTTGCTTTCCCAAGCAAGCTCTGCCACTTCACATCTATTGATGTCAAAGGCACCTGTCTGAGAACTACCCTTTGTGCACCCTACTGCCTTTTATCTAGCCACTCTGCCAGCATTGGCAGCCTCACTTGAGAATTGCCTTGTGAGACTAGTTGAGCTACAGATACTAGTTTAGGTCAGGAAGCTACTTGGAAACCTTTTCATTCTGTCCTCAATTAGGCTTCTCTTGCATCAGCATCTACTCACACGGATGCCTCTCTTGAGTCTGACTATGTCCTCACTCTACCTTTTACCTTCATCAATCCTCTATTGCCATAAATGCCAGCTGTAACCGCTTGCGTTTCTTGAAATCTCTTTTGTATTAGGAGTTCTGACAACTCTACTAAAGGCATTGTCTCAATGAGTCAGCACAAATTTTTTGTGGTAAATTGGTCATTTTACAAATGAGAAAAATTAGCCCCAGAGACATTGAATCATATTAAGCTGTGTTATTGCACAGTGAGGGCAGGCAGAGCAAGAATGTAAACCTCAGTCAAATTCCTGATGGGTTCTCTTTGCTTGCCAGTTTCTAAAAGTGAATTGGCTTCTTAGACTCCATCAAAGGTAAGTAATGAGACATAGCATATGATTAAGTTGACTTATATATTAACTATTCTGCATTCTCAGAAAATATCTTATTCTTTTGCGTCTTTATTTCTTTACTTTTGAAATAGCAAAGCATAAGCTGGTAATCAATAAACTCTGTTTTTCTATGCCTCAAGTTCCTTATAGAAAATCATTACTGAAAAGTATGATTTTAAGATTATAAGAGCCACAGATGTGGGATGGCTACAATGAAACTGCTTCTCAGGTACAGTCGGGGAGTTTCACATACAAATTCAAAACAGTTGTGACAGCATGCACAAAGACCCGCATAAATTAAAACCATAGAAAATCACAGCCTGGAAGGGGAGTTGGTCATGAGTAACACTTCTAGCTGAAAAGCTACAGGAAACTGATGGCTGTGTTGCCAGGGAGGGTTGGTTTTCTTAAGGCACAGCAGACAAGAGGGGTTATGAATATGCCATGTACATAATCTTAAATATCCAGGCACATACAGATCGTGCTAAGTTGACTCAGTGGGTTTAAGAAAATACAGCACAAGAAGTTGGGAGGACAGTGGTGCGAAGGCCTAGTGGAGGAATCGCAAGGGAGGGAATGGAGGAATATGTTTGATCAAAACATGTTATGTATTTGTATGAAATTCTCAAACAATACAAAATAATTGTTAAATGAATTTTGACTTGAGATTAGGACAGAATTCCTAATAAATTCAGAAATACCCCCAAATATACTTTTTGCCATTTTGTACAATATATTTAGGTGAAGCAACATTCTCAGCTTTAATGGTTTTGCCAAAACTATTGAAGGTGTTCTGTGTCCTGCAGTATGAAATATTCAACCAAGATCAAATCCTTTATGTAAAAACAGATAAGAATATCCATCTCTTAGTATGCAAATTTGCTATTGTCTCTAAATATGTTAATGCTCTATGAGTACCAAAGAATTGCTTTAAAATAAATTATGATTAATTATCAGGAAAAAAGGGATTATTTCACCCATAACCACTCTTTAAATACCTGCATCTCTATTGTCTTCTATCTTCTATTTTCAAAACTGAACTTGTTTTTAACCCTGCATTTGAAATGTTTTCCTCTCTCTCATCAACAGAATTGGGTAAGGGCACCAAACAATACTGATTTTCAAGGAAAGTTCCAGTCCTGGTGTTTCACATGCACTCCCCCACTCCCATGAGAATCATTCTGCTGTTTCCCATGCTTTACTAGTTTGTTCCTTTTGAGACTCAGCCTCAAAATGTGGCACTGGATCAATCACTGAATTTGGCAGAACTTGAGTTAATCTGATATAGGAGTCTCCACAAAGAAATCATATTCAAGTTTTAGTTTCTAAAAGAAAAATAAAAGTGCTTGTGTCTTCGCTATTTTTCCAAAAGAAGAGGAAAAGAAGGATGGGGCAGGACTAGGCAAATATGGCATCAAGAGAGTGGAGGACACATTTTCTGAATCTCTGGGTCTGCCTTTGAACTTCAGGATGAAGCTCTGTTTTCATGGGTTTTTACATCTCTAAAGTGGGTCACTTGGGTCTCTTTACACACACACAGAGAGAGAGAGAGAGAGAGAGAGAGAGAGGGGGGGGGGAGAAGGAGAGGGAGAGGGAGAGGGAGAGGGAGAGGAACTCTATGAATCCGTCAAATGCTGCTTTTGAATTGGGTTAGCTTGCTTTATTTTAGGCCACTTCTCACTCATCCTACAATCTGGGCGAGAGACTTTAATGCCAGAACTAAGTTAGAGAGAGCAGTGCTTGTTTTCAGATAAACTGAACGTGTTATCTGCCTGCTTGGGAACACTGTTGGGAATGGTTCACTTTCTCTCTGGCCTTTTTCTTTCTACAGCCCTGGGTGGAGGTTCTCCATACATTTGCACACCTCTCTTCATGAGTTGCCATAGCTCCCCTGTTATAAGGGGGCCACTTGTTCGTTTCCTAGCTGCCCAGACTCCTGAAATAACCACAGAAAAACTGTGTTAATTAAATCGCTGCTTGGCCCATTAGCTCTAGTTTCTTATTGGCTAACTCTTACATCTTAATTTAACCCATCTCCATTAATCTGTGCATCACCACGTGACAGTGGCTTACTGGGTGATCACATCTCATCTTCTCATCCTTGGTGCTCTCCTTTAAAACTGACTGCTCTGTTCCCCCTACCAAGAGGTGCTTTTCAATCATTTTCTGTATTGACTATAAGCCATGCTCTGTGAGGTGAAACCCATATCTGTCACCATTATGGAGCCAAGAACCTGTGTCTAGATTGCCATAGGCACTTGGGAGAACCTACCGCTACCAATTATGTTATGTATGAACTAAACTGAATGATGGGAGGAAGAAGGTGGATTCAGGGAGAAGCCATGTAACCCTGCCACGGACAGACGGTAGGAACTTTACCAGGCAAGCCACAGTCACGTGACAATACACAGATTAATAGAAATGGGTTAAACTAAGTTATAAGAGTTAGCCAATAAGAAACTAGAACTAATGGTGCAAGCAGTGATTTAAATAATATAGTTTCTGTGTGATTATTTGGGGGCTGAGCCATCCAAACAAGCAAGTGGCCCTCCTTTCAACAGGAGGCAGCACAGTGTTCCTGTTTCCTCACTGTCTTCCCAAATGAAACTTTCTCTTTGATTATCTCAGGAGCGTTTTGTATGTGATTACGTACATACTCACCATGTCCAGTGACTCAGGCTCCATCTTACTGTATACTTGTTGGATCAGAAGATATTGTCTCTGGGTCTCTCCTGTCTCACTGTGAACATTTGTCTTCATGTCATTATTTACCAGGAATTTGAATGATTTTTCTTTCACTGGCTGCTTTTTTCTCCTTCACTTTATGTCTTTTCTCCACAAAATATCAGGCTCTTAGGGGCAAAAAAAAAAACTACCGCATCATTTCATTCCATTGTGTCATTTGGAACTAAGTGGAAAGAATACATATAGAACATCAGCAAGTAGATACACATAAATTCTTTGCCTAGATCCGTGACCAAAGAGGGATGCTACAGTTTTCTGTCTCTGATAATCACAGACTCAGAGACTGAAAGAACCTATTCCAGGAAACAGTCTCTCAGAATAGCCCCCCCCCCCACTTCAAAGGAGGAAGGAGCTCTCCAGATCCTCCAGTGTTTAGTTAGATAAATCCTTCCTGGTGAAAACTGTGAGCCACTGAGTGTCACTGTTTTGCCCTCAGGTAAATCACTGCCTCTACTTGAGCAGAAAAGAAAAGCACAACAGTACAGACTATTACTCTACACTTTTCTATTACGTTGCTAAGATGACCTTTCACACCGTTCTTTATTCGCCATGTCATTCTTTCCTTCTTTCTTCCTCATTGTTCTCCTTTTAAAATACCTTTCAAATTCATCCTTTCTAATTTATACTCTGCATCGATCAGCATCTTCTTTATCATGCACTTATTTACTGATTTTAATCAAGTACATGCAGATGTTATGGGTCTTCAGTTCATGAAAAGATAAAAGCAAAGCATCTACTTATCTTTTGGCTGGCTTTGTGGGGTGGGGTGGAGCTTAGCACAGGAAGGAAACAGTTGTCTAATCTAATCTCAATAGAGACAACTGTATCCACTGTAATTCACTTGGAATTCATAGGCTAAATAGAAGGGTAGGAGGTAGCGTTCTCAGGAAGTGGCACGAGAATTGAAATGTCAGGGATGAATAGTTATTGGGTAGGTGGGAAAGTGGGAGGTCGCAGTAGCCCAGCACAAGTGCACATGCCTTATGAAAGGAGGTAGTGTGGCGATGAGCTGCATAGGGGAATGATGAGTATATTAGGGGAATATGGAAGCTAGAAAGATTGGCTGATGACAAGTGGGGCCTCTTGTTTGTTGTTAAGAAGTCTTCTTTGTACTGGAGAGCAAAGGAAGCTATTAAGATAGCTCAACAATAAGGAGATTATATCAGATTGAACTTTGCAAGGATTGACTTACACTTGGGGGTGGCTTCCTCTGCTGCCCTAGGTGAGTGTATGCCTCCTTCCCCTGCACCATGTATATTACACAAATCAATGTCCCAAGACTCCCCAGGCTGTGCTGTTTAAATTTTTATTATTTCTCAACAAGATCGTGCAGGTGGCTTCTGATAACTTTTAGGAGAAATTTCAAACCATTTGGTTTATTACAGCTATTAATATAATAATAAACAAATAATAATAGTATTTTTCTACTATGTGGATCCATCGTCCTTTCTAAATATCTTCTTTCTTCCCACCAAAGTAAGCCCCCACTCTTTGACTTAGATGTCGTCTACCAGTCTTCCAAGCATACTTTGTCTTTCATTTCTTTTTTAAAACAGAGACTTCTGAAACCCATTGTATAGCATTTTTAAAAATAAGATCTAAACATATTTGAGGTTCCACTCAAATCCTCCTAGCTCCATAGACTGCTCAATAACCACTCTTGACCACTGTGTAGTCTCATTTTCACTGTGCTTTACCAGCACATATGTAATTATAGTAAGAAAGACCCTTGCAGGGGTAGTCTTTGCAGGGATGCAATTTACCTTCCATTTCAGGCACCATTATCCTGGCTTACTCTGTCTACTAGATTATGATCTCCTTAAGCAATGGCAATTTTATTTTGTTTTGTCAAGGTGACTATGATGTTTTTCTAATGAAAATTCAGAATACAGAGAAAAGGAAAAGGAACAGAGAAGAATTTGAGTGTAAATACAATCATGAGATTTTTCTTTGAAATCTTTCAGTAATACTTTTATTTGCTACTTGATAGACTGCTGAGATATTATCCCACAATTTCTTCCATATTATTTTGCTGTTGAACATTTTTTTTTTGTTTCACCATGGGTGTAAATAATGTAGCTAAACCATAATTTCTTTTTTGTTAAGCCTCAATTATTTCCGCAGGAGAGACTCAGAAATACATAACTACTGGTTCGAGTGTCCAACTATGGTTACCTATCACCTGGTAGTTTTCCAGCAAACCTGAACTTCAGATAGAATAGAACAAAATTCATTTCAGCCCCATCTTGATAGCACTGATTTTTACTGTTGCATTTATTTTCTTTTTTTTAAATAAAAAATGCCAGTGACGTTGTTTTGCTTTAAATGTGCATAAGTAGCATTATCACTTCTCAAGTGTTTGAAAATTGCTTTGAAAAGGATGCAAGTGCATCCCCTTAGGTGGAAGACTTGGTTTGGAATTTCTTTTTTTCCTTCTTTCTTTCTTTCCCTCTCTCCCTTCCTTTCTTTATTTTTGTCAAGATCTTGTTATTGTAGTTCAGCTTTGCTTGAAGTCTTCTGATTTGTGGGAATAAAGGCACACATGGCCATGCTTGGCCTCTGAGATCAGATTCATTCATGGGCACTATAAATATTCATGGTGTCCTAAGTATGTGTCAGAGTAAAAGAGGATGGCATCTCAGAAGACAATGAGGGATGCTAGTTTCGTAAAGAGTGTGAAAAGGGAGTAGCACAGCACTTAAAGCATCTGAAGGCTTTCCTTCCACAGTCACCCTGACAGCGGCCTTTGGACACTGTTTCTTCTTGGATGATTTCACAAGCATAAAACCATGAATTTAGCAGAATGAGACAGTAGTGATAAGCCAAGTATTATTCTCACAGTCTGAAGTTGAGTTTTCAATTGAGGAGTGTGGTAGTAATAGCTACCAGGTAGCAATAGCTTCTGGAAATCAAGGGTGAGTTAGCTGGGAAGAGGGTCATTCTGCTTGAGGAAATCATTGTTAAAACCCTATGCAATCCTTTACCCAGCATGCCTGGTAAAAGATGTTACTGTACCCTCAATGTATTTAATATTTGATCTGCATGAATTATGCCATTTTGCATATACTTTCTGATTTCTTCTGTGAATTGCTTATTACAGAGTTATCTTTCTTCTAGCAATATGCAAGAAATGTGTGCAAAGAACTTTATCCATCTCATTTTCATCTAGTTATCAGAATAGACAGCATCTGCTAAAGCTGAAACCCGTAGTCTCAGAAAGGTTTCTTTCATTCCACACCCAGGCTGCATACCATCCGCACAATTCAGATGGAAATTCCACAGAGATGTGATATTGCTAGTGGATTAGATGTCTCTGGAAAATCTGACCTCCCAAATTTGATTTATTTAGCATATTTGTATTTTAATGGTTCTCTTCCTGAAAGGGTAATCGTCTCATCAAGATGGACCGCTGCGGTTTTACTGAGTCATTCGCATTCCTCAGCTCATTTATCTGTGTTCATTACTGCTCAGGATGGCTCTACCACACAATGTACCAGCATGCGTGCATCCTATCCACCTGAAGGGACGACGTCAGCATTTTAAAAGACGGAGCTTTTGGAATTTTGGTGACCTGAGAGATGTTCGTCATGCAGTTTGATAGTTTGCTGAATCAGCTTCCCAGTTTCAAAGCTAATAGCAACTCAGGCTTCTGTGGTGCCTTCTCATTTATAAGAGTCTTTTCACATATGTCCACTCAGTTCGTGGCATATTCAAATTATTAAAAAGGTTTAATGACCTTTTAAAAGCTAAGTGAACCACTTGAAGAGTCAACTCTTCCCCTCCCAGTTTCGATCCTCAGGTTCCCAAGCTTGCTCAAGTATCACATTGAGTGGACTTGGCAGTGGCTGGAGTTTGATGGTAAGCTACTGTCTACTATTACCAGATCAAACTGTGGCATCTCAGTTTTACTACCTGCTATCTCATACCAAATTCCATTTATTTTATTATTTTATTTTATTTGTTGCAACCAGCAATTTCCTCCCAACATATCCTATTTTCTAGAACACTCTAGCTCTCCCCAGAAATTGCTATATTTCCTTTATTACTAAAACAATGTACCAATTCTTATCACCAGTTATTGTGGAGAATGATACAGAGATTAAAATCTTATCTAGGCTCTGCCTAACTCTTGAATAAGATCTTCCTCTTAGGCTATTGGGGTGTGGCCTAAGGAGTCGACAATATTCCTTAGAATAAAGCAGGTGCAAATAAAACTTAAAATACTGCTATGCATTCCTCTCCATTATTGCTTACCACTGTGTCACAACATGGGCCTGTCCACAAAGGGATTACTGATCTCCAAAAGACATCACCTTCTGTGGAAGATTAAAGCTGATATTATCAATTATATTTTATGGTAAAAAGCTTTGTAAAGTTTCATTAAGCAATATTCTTACTACTTTCTTTAAGCATTCCATAATGTGTTTTGAATACATTTAGCCCTCTTGACTTTTCCTTTTCCATTATTTCTATCCTATAGTACTTCCCGACCAACTATGATATCGCTGCATGTTTTTCATCTTCTCTTTCCCCATTGAGTCTAGTGTGTGTTGACTAGTTAGTTCTGGAAGTATAACCTGCCTTGGTGTGTGTTCAGCCTACCAGACATCACATTGCTGAGGAAAACTGACTCCTCCTCTCTGTGTGAGATTTTCTGCTCAGGGCCCACCCTATGCTAGGATTTTTTCTGACTGGATCTTGCATAGGTCTTGTGAATGCTGTCACAGTTACTATGAGGTCATCTGAGCATCTGCTCTGTTATGTCTGTAAAACCCTGTCTCCTTGTTGTCATTGACTACCCTAGAACTCTTCTGAGGTTTCTGCCCCCTCTTCCGCAAACACCCCTGAATCTTGGCGGAGGGGATATCTTGTATAATATTTTTATGTCTTGCTTTCTCTTGGTGTCTTTTTGTGCAGATGTGTGGAGGGTATGACAATCACAGCTCAGATTATCACTATGACATTCAGGATTCTTATTTTCTAATACCTCAGTTGATATTTCTAGTGGCAATCCTTTATATTTATTCTGCATGCCCATCCCAGGCCTGACAATCCCTGATCTAGTTTCCAATGCCATGGTTCTGTTCTGTCAAGAATGACACAATGGAATCCTACAACTATGTAACATTTGAAACGAGCCCTCTTCATTCAACTAACAGCCTTTATTGAAAGATAATGTGTGGAGTTTGCTTATTTTTAGCATTGAATGTAATTTCTCATAGGTCGGACAAGAGTTTATGTGATCAAATGATTCCTTTAATCCACATAGCAGCATTGGGAGAACTTGCATACCATATTACAACACGTTGGGAATGTCTCAGAAATAGTCATTTCATGGGTCAAACATTTCCCACATACTGTGCACAATTAATGGCTAGTTGACAAGGTTCTGAACAAAGAAGAAGGTACTGAGTTCTCTTTCTTAGAATTTATGAAGAATCGCATAGCATTGAAACATAGTGTCTGAACAGTGTAAATTCTCAAATGTGTCTTTGCCTTACCTTCTGTCAGAAAATCAATAACATAGTGTACAGTTTAAGGAAGTTTATCCTCCTGAACGTGTAATATCCTTCTTTGAGTGTGGCAATGTATAGTCATTTTTTAAGTAGTTGGTTTTGCTAGCAAACAGGAGATAATCTGTTGTACCATGCCTGATGTGGATTTTTGCATAGTATTATAAAATCTTAAAGGATAGGACTGAACATATGCAAAGCACCAGTTTGTGCTTTTCCCAGTCACAAGGTTATTAGTGAGTCAGTAGGACAAAGTCTCTAGTAAGTCTTTGAAACTGTCTCAGCAAAGCGGGGGGCCGCCATGCCATGTGATGATGGACACATGATTTCCCTACTCCTCATCACGCTGTCATCTCCAGCTGGAGAGAAGGAAGCAGAACTTAGATTCCAACGAGGCTTGACTGATTCAGACAGCGTTAAGCCCTATGATATAGCCTGCTACTAACTGTCCTTATCTCCCTACATATGAGACTCCATTACCTGCCAGTAATTGATTTGTTGCAATTTCTGAGTGCAGCCTGTGGTTTCCTTATCAGGATGAATAAAAAGAAGAAACTAAATTTCTGACTTTAGTTAAAAAATATATAGGGGGCTCAGTCCAGTGCTCCAATGTGGGTCTCCGTCTCTATCTCTATCTATCGTCAGATGAAGGTTCCTGAGCCGCCAAGGTCCAAATGAGGAGCAGAAGGAGGGAGAACATGAAAAAGGAAATCAGGACCGCGAGGGGTGCGTTCACCCACTGATACAAGGGGACTGATCTAATGAGAGCTCACCAAGGCCAGCTGGACTGGGACTGAACGAGCATGTGATCAAACCAGAGTCTCTGAATGTGGTTGACATGAGGACTGACTGAGAAGCCATTGACAATGGCACTGGGTCTTGTTTTGTCTGCATGTACTGGCTTTTTGGGATCCTAGTCTGTTTGGATGCTCACCTTCCTAGACCTGAAGGGAGAGGGGAGGAACTTGAACTTCCCACAGGGCAGGAAACCCTGACTGCTCTTAGGACTGGAGAGGGAGGAGGAGAGGGAGTGGGGGGGGGGAGGAGAGGGAGTGGGGGGAATGGGAGGATATGGGGAGGAGGAGAGGAAGTGGAAATTTTTATAAACAAATAAATAAATTATTTAAAAAATATATAGGGGTGTTTATTCCAAATAATCCATATTTTATTCATGCTGTACTTCTAGCTACATGAGGAGAGAGATCGCCCTTCACATGCCAGTGCTTATGGTATGAAAATCATTTTGAAGTAGACCGTAGTGAGGTGCCACTGCCAAGGAGATGGTTAAAATACTTTCTCATGATGTAGTTTTAACTCAGGCTTTCTGACGTTTACAATGGGGTCATAAAAATTAACTTGTTCGCTAACTTGACTTTAAAGAGTTCAACCATAAATCCATTGACTGGCAAACTTAGACATCATTAAAAATAAGTAAATGTAATTTATTATTCTCAAGGGTTATAACTCATGTGATCACCAACTGGCTATTTCATCAAGAAAAAAATTCCAATGGAGACCTTGAACAGGTTAAGTCATTTCAAGTTTCCAGCAAATAGCTGTTTTTATCTCTAAAATTTGAACTCCCCTCTGGTTCAACTTGATAATATATCCTATATCTAAATTTATATCATCTATCTATCTATCTATCTATCTATCTATCTATCTATCTATCTATCTATCTGTATGTATGTATTTCAGAGATAAGTTCTCAAGGAAGACCACTGAGAATGAATAAAGAAATATATATGAGGCTCTCATCAGATAGCGTTGGTGTTCAGTAAGAACTGGAGTCCCTCATTGTTTGTAGGCTCAGAGAAAAGGTCATCTGAGGTCACATACACACATGTGCAAGGTCAGTCACATACAGGCCATTGAGAGGCTTTCCTGAAGTCATTGCTATAACACCTTGGTATCGAACTTTCCATAAACAGCATTGTGAAGAAAGAGATTTCTAGCACTAAGCTGCCTAGTTTGTTTCTGTTTGTTCATTTTGAAAGCTCAGAAAACTGTCTCAGATTCCTGCATTCTTGTCTCAATAGCTAAGCCAAGATAACAATTATTAAAGGAATAAAGCAGTATATAAGTTTCATACCTGTGGCCTTTCCCCAAGGTCCACCAAAGAACAAGGAAAAAAGTTCAGTCTCATTTCAAGTTCCTTCCTCTGTTTCTTACAATGCATCAGGATTGTAGACTGGGTTTAAAAGTCTAACACCCAAGCTGTGAACTAGGATCTCTGTGATGTGTGTTCATTCTGCCCCAAAGGTACCGTTACAGTGCTAAAAAATAGATGTATGTTTCTTTGAGGTTAACAAACCAAACGTGAGTGTCCCAACATCCTTCTGAGAAACGCTTTATTAGGCTAACTCACCTACCTTTTTCAACCTACACCACATGATTAGCTAGCTAGTTGTGCAAACTAAACCTTGCCACAAAGCATCATGATTCTTCACATTTATTTTGTTATGAATCTGAAAATTGTGTGAGAGACAGTGTGCTACAGAGAAAGAATATCTGGACTGAGAGTCAGAGAGCCTGGATATGTGAGCTCCATGGAAGTGGATTTCGCACAGTTATTTAGACAGATTTCAGGCTAAGAGGTATGCACACTCTGTTAAAATAATTAAGCCGATTGGTGGCGACCAACCATAATGTCTCAGCAAGGAAAATGGAACTGAAATAAGGTGGACCAGAAAACTGAGTGAGTTTCCCTTCTTTGTTCCATAGCTAGGTGACCTCATATAGACAGTGACTTGAAATTGGGTTTCTTTATGTAAGTTGAACTGGATATTCCCATAGTAGAACAGACTTAAGGACTTGCATTCAAACAGGAGATCTCTGCTGCTTACCATCCTTGAGAACAATACTGGATTTAAGGAAAGCAGGTTTTCGTCGTGATCTTTCTGCTTTGCTCACATCAAGTGAGGAATGCAAAGAAGAGAAAATTACCACTATTTTTGGTGAGCCTTTTCATGAATTTTTAATTTTTTTATTTTATACTTTTATTTTCATTCTTTGAAAATTTTATATTTTCAGGTAATTAATTTTATGTTTCACATCCATCATTATCTTGTCTTATTCATCCCCTTTATCCGAATACAAACCTTATTACCCCCAACAGACACCTTTTCTTTTTTGAAATGTCTTTATCCTGATTTATTTTGAGTTTAAGCTGGTTTTTCTGGATGAGCATGGTGGGTGGTTATTTACTGGAACGTAGGCAACTCATCAGTGGTGACCTCAATAAAGGGAGTTAGACCACTTACACCAGGAAAAAAAAATTAGCTCTCAGTAGTCACCCAGGGAGATGAAGCCTCCCCACTTCTTCAATGAAAAAATTCAAGACACCAAATGTGTACAGGTCTGCTCCGGGTAACTGCACCAAAGTCAGTTCGTGAATACATCTGCCATGTCATCTTCAAAACACATTCTTCTCCAGCTGCCTTCCCAACAACTGGTAGTTAGCATCTCCTTGCCGCCAATCTCGTGATGCATTCTGATACATTGCCTGGGATGGGAAATGTCATTTCACGTATAGGTTAAGCACTCCATATTGTTTAACCTTTTCATTTGGACTGTTTCGAGACACCCGTTTGATGTCCCTTCCACAGTGAATAAGGGTTTCCCCTTTTTTCACAGTCTTGCCAGCATTCATTGCCAATTGGTTTCACAATCTTAGTCAATTTGAACTGTGGCAAGATGAAATCTCAAGGTAGATATGGTCTGCATTACTCTGATAACTACGGATGTTGAACACTTTCTAATACATTTCTCATACATTTTATTTATTCTTTATGAATTCTCTGTTCAGTTCTATACCCCTCCATCAATTTTTACTGTTTTTAATTGAGCTATATATTTTTCTCCCCTCCCCCTTCCTCCTCCTTCCTTTTCATCCTCTCCCCTTCTGCCCTCTCCCAGGACCCCCATGCTCCCAATTTACTCAAGAGATCTTGTCTTTTTCTAAAATTCCATTTCATTGAGAGTTCAAAACCCCTGGGTTGATTTCTCTGATCATCTGGATATGCACTGAACTTGAGTGGGGTACTAAATTACTTAGAAATTGGAAAGACGGTTCAATGGGGGCAGGGGAGGTGGTTCTGTGAGTAAGAGTGCTTGGTACTCAAGCATGAGGACCTGAGTTCAAGTCCTCAAATTTCACACTTTAGAAAGTCAACTGTGGCTACACATGCCTAAAATCCCAGCATTAGGAGGTGGGAATTGTAGATTCCAGGAGCTAGTTGGCCAGCAAAACTTCAGGTTCAGTGAGAGACCCTACCTCAAGGGAACGGAGTAGAGATTGATAGAATAAGACATTTTATCTCTTCACTTAAATATACACATGTGCATGCTTCACATTCACATAGTAAATAATAGACTACTTGGCCTTCCTCCTACTTTCTCCAAAAAGTTTACAATGATAAGCAAAATAATTTTTAGTTTAAAATGAAAATATAAATACTTTAATTAGTCAGTCAGGAGATATTAAGTAGTTGAAAATTTTATCCTTAAAAACATGGATATCTATATCCTGTATCACTGTCAACAACATTGTTTTGAGAGAAAGTTGAAGGAAGAACTCGTGAGAGAAGTCACCACATATTCTTCTGTTTGCTTTTCTGATTTCAATCTTAATATTAAATCATTGTTGCTAACCAGGTTTCACTGACTTATCCCACCCTCATCACAGTCACTGTTTCTGTGAGCAATGCCATCTTTAATGCAATGCAGAGAATGGAAATGTTTTTAAAACAGTTTGTTTACACTCGCTGATGAGTTGCTTTAATACTTCTGTTGACTCATATAGATCTCCAATAAAAACAGAACGTAAATTGTAAAACCTTAATTAATTTCATAAACTAGGGTATCCTGGGGGAGCTTTGGCTTTTATTGATAGAAACCTTCCACATATTTTGTTAGAACTCTAAATTAGTCAACAAAGCATGCGTCTTTGATTTAATGGCATAGCAAAGGGTCACCAGTTTGAAGCTCTGATCTTACTGCTTGTTACTATAGTGGTTTGAGGTATAAGAACTTTTTTATGTTTGTGTGTGTGCATGCATGTGTATGCATGCATGCTATGAGTGTTGTATTTTATGCATGTATGTTTGTGTGGTGCTTGTGCATGTTGTGTACGTGTGGTGTGTGTATGTAAGAGAGTGTGTGAGGTGTGTGTGTGTGTGTGGTGTATATTTGGTGTGTGTGTTGTGTGTGTGGTGTGTATGTATGTGTGTGTGTGTATGTTTATGGGTTTTGTGTATGGAGTGGTGGTGAGTGTGTATGTGTGTGGTGTATATTTGGTGTTTGTGTGTGTGGTGTATTATGGTGTGTGTATGCATGTGTGTATATGTATGGGGGGTGGTGAGTGCCTCTCTCTCTGTGTGTGTGTGTGTGTGTGTGTGTGTGATGGCATGTATGTGGGCAGTAAGAGGCCATTTCAGAATTTTTTTTCTCTTTCCAGCTCCTATTTGAGGAAGGGCCCCTTGCTTCTGCCACACTGTATTCGGGGCTACCTGACCAAGGAGCTTCCTGGTGATTTTTGTCTGTCCCCCATGTCACTGTAGGATTTCTGGGCTTGCAGAGATGTGACCATCCAGTCGGACTTTTTGTAAGGTGGGTCCTAGGTATTGGACTCAAGTTGCCAGACTTGTGAGCAAGTTATTTCACCCACTGAGCCATCCTGCCAGCTCAGGAGATTGATTTTTCTTAGGGTTGATGTTAAAATAAATGTTGTATTATTTGTAAAAAACAAAATAAAACTGGAAGGGGTAGTTCTTCAAATACCTTTTTTTTTCAACAACCATGATGATACTACGTATTGCCTATTACTTCTCAGAGGCCCAGAAAAGTGTTTTACTCCTGACCACCTTATGCTTACTGAAGTGACATAATAGTGCCACTCTCAGTTTGCCTATCTTCTGAAAAATACTGTGTGAAATGTTTGTATTAAAACTGCTCTTCCTCAGCAAGGCTCCAGTATGTACGGAGTCTGGTTATAAACGAATCAGGGCTTTAACTAGTCAGAGCGACAAACCCTGATTTGTTCATTTGCTCTTAATTACAAATTTTAAAAATGTTAGTTGATATGATCCAGCTACGAGCAAGGGAATATTTTGCATGTCTACCATCTGCTTTGCTCTCACGTCAATCATTTCCCCCAGCACATCCAAGGACAAGCAAAGGCGTGCCAACCAGCATTCGTATCTCTTTTTGAGCACGGACGTGCAAACATCATCAGCTCAATTCGTTTCATGTTTTACTTCACTGCTGAAGCCCCACTGTTTCTCAAAGTATTTGTAGGATTTATGATTTGGTTTGAAATGGTCCTTATTAATCACAGCACAAATAATGACTCTCAGGTATTCTCAAGGAGTATGAAGGTGAAGACAGCTCAGCAGGTTTTATGCTGGCATGTTCCCAAATGGATCAATGAATATCTTGCTGATCTCACTGTGACAGGATTATACTGGTTTGGTGAAGAATAATACCAGTAGGAATAACTTCTGAGGGTCAAGGATGGCCTGGGCTATACATTATATTTACATGAAGCAGACAAGATTATCAACATTTTAGAATGCTGTAGAAACTAAGACACTCAAATAGCATGGTCAGGACCCTGTCCTCATAACTCTATAGAGCAAAGATTGTCAACATCCCTGATTTCTGATGAGCTAAAGTCTCAGCACTCCTGGTCACATTCTTATGTCCATTTTCTTCAAGCCCTTTAAAGCAATTCTCAGGGACTCTGAATACTTCGTAATGTCCCCTGACATCATAGACCTATGGATTGATACCTAACATAACAATGCTTGTTTTAATGCTTGAGAGATACAACAAGTAATCTAATGCTTATAGCCTGGGAAGCGCAGCAGCCAGCATCCATCTGAATAATTGCTGAGCTGAAATCCAAGATGGAAAAACACCTAGGCCTGACTTAGATGAAGCAGTTAGTACAGCTGATTATATTTTCTAATTCATATTTTCCCAAGATTTTAACATTTATGAAGCATTTTGTAAATATAAGCCCTTCAACATCTGTGCAGTTAAGATTCATAAGCAGCATCTCACAGGCGAGCAAATGAGCTCAGGGAAGCTCAGCAATAGACAGGGATACACAGTGAATATGACCAGCATGCCGCAATTAACGTCTGCCAACCTCATACTTTGAATTTCCATAACACAGGAGGATTTTGGTTAGGACACATTAACTATTTCTATTTTTTCTCAGCATTCATACTTAAGAAGCTATTTTGCCTCTCTTGGACAATTCTATTAATTTCAGCTATGCACACTCAGGGAAGGCAGTTTCACTAAATGAGGTACATGCTTTATTGGTGGTAACCACATTGAAAATAAGGATTTGAAAAACTGGACGTGCAGAAGAATAAAATAAATTATAATTCTGTCACAGAATAAGTCATATTAAAGATATCTTGGCAGCCTCAGTTGTAACAAGTGAGTTGTTCAGTTCAGTTCAGAAGAATATGCCCTTTGAGATAAGGGTCATGCTGCAACTGGAACATCAAAGAAGACACACAGATCACCGTTCTTGCATCTTGAGAGAGCAGCTACCTCCCGGCAAACACTGAACCTCATTCTGCAAGGTTGCAATCCTCTGAGATGTAACTCATGAGAAGTTAAGGATGTAATCCCAAATAGCCAAACCTTTTCAATGAGTCTTTTGTGATGTTGTGTCTTTGGGTTTATATGACCATTTTCAAAGACTGTATTTCATGGTCTCATTTCTCATTCATGCTTCAGAGGTGCTGCCTGTACCAAACAGTCAAGGACTTAATACATTAGTATATGTATTATTTTCCTCATCCAACCCAATAAATGAGCTACATATTGTCTTGTGCAGTGCACAGTCAATAGTTTAGAACAGACTACTGGGTGGCCCAATTCCAAAAACAGTTACCTGATCTATTTTTTTTTAAGCATCCCTTTTCTTACTCTATTTCCACTCTCGTCTCAGGAGAGCTTCCACCATTCTGTAAGTTAATATTTAAAATTCCTCATTAATACAAAGTCATCTAGCTCTTCAGCTCCAAGTCTTTTCAAGCATCACCCTCTCAGGCTTGGTAATATAAATGTACATTTTTTGTGTGTATAAAGGAAGGATACGTTATTTTGGGGAGTGTTACCTACTTAATCTCATATGAAAGCCCTGTGTCCTTCACATTCCACTGCATGACTATGTATGGAAGAAAAAGTTACTTCCTAGGCTTTCTGTTGTTTTTATGGTTTACTTTCTACATTTGATGATACAATATTAAGAACATATCTGGGCTTACTATTAGTTATTGGTAATACATTGATATGCACATTTTCTATTCCATATATTCATATCTTAGGAAATCCTCAATCTTACCCTCTGCTTCATCCAACCCTTCTTCTTCAATAAATTTAATGATGGGGTGGTAGGCATTTGTGACTACACCTGGTTCTTAAAATAAATTCTTTTGATTCATTAGCTCCAAAATCTTGCCCCTTAGTAGAATATTTTGAGAAGCCAGCTGATAATAATCTTCAGGAGCCAAGGTGAGACATTCTGTATCTTTCTAGCGAGCACCTTCAGTTCTCAAAGTCCAAAGGGGAGAATACGTTCATTCAGCTTTCACTTAACTAGACACTCTCCAATAGTCAGTGTTTGCCTGCCCATGACTGATCTCTTTGTTCTTGTACTTAGAATCAACATAGATATTTTCTATCTTCATTTTTTGGTATATCTCTCTTCTGTCTGCTAAAGAATAGTTGTAAACCGTTTGCGGAAGGGTCACATCTTCCAATGGGGCAGTGGTACCTTTCTGTTTGCTAGCAGATCACATAGCATTAGCTTGAAGGCGAGAGAGATACTAGAATTGATCAATAATTCCCCGAGGTTTGTCTCAGAAGTTTACTGAGACAAAATGTGGTAAAGGGCATGAGCTGTTTCTTAGGGCATGTGCATTTGCAGGTGATATGGATTACTAGAGACTGGAAATGAAGGATGTTTAACTTTCGCATTTTCACATGAATTATATGAACATTCCTGGGTGAGAGCTGATATGGGGGGAGCCTGAAGGACAAAGCAGTATTTTGTTAAGAGAGTCTGATGTGGTAGGTTTTTTGCAAGCACACGGATTGATTAAGAGTTAAATTAAATCACATATTTAGTCCTGATTCCAAAAGATTAAGCGCCAATAATGCTATTTTTAATCTAGCCTAGTCTAGATAAAAATTAAGGTATGACTTTAAAAATTATTGGTAGTTGAGAAGATATATTTTAGAAAATATTGTTTAAACTATGTAATAGAATATAAGGTGGAAAAACACACTCAAATAAGTACATTGTTTGAACAAGGTAATTTGCATATTATCACTATTGACAAAATTAGTTCAGAGGTAAGAAAATGTGTCTACTTTAGCCCAAAGCAGCTCAGGTGTAGGTGGGTGAAGTAGGTGTATTACACATTATACAGGAATGTAGAATACACATTCTCACCCACCTGAGCTGGACTGTGAATATCCAGTCTGCTCAAATATCCATGGAAGGTGATTGTCGTGTTGATGTCCTTATGATGAAAGGGAAGAACATAAAATTCAATACTAACTTGAATTTTAACACTTGATGGGTAGCTAACCATGAATCAGCCAACAGCACTCTTTGATCATCTAAACAAGTAATTAGTGTATTAAAATTCTAGAAGGACCGATTGAGAGTACATGTAGACACGGTACAGGCTTATAGAGAAGCCAGGTCCTTTACAGAGGCTCCAATACTAGAAGTTAACATAAGGAGGTGACTGGTGACAGCTCTGAGGCAAATTTATGTACAGTCAATATCTTTACTTTTAGAAGATTTTAAAAAATATTTTAAACACCATTGTACAGCTAATGCAGCGAACTAAGGATTTTTTTCACCCCACAGAAGCCATGGCCCTTGCCCAGGTTTCTAGAGCAGTCCCGTGGCAGAGCTCACATCTGAGTCCAGGCAGTGATCTAGTTGCTGCTCCCTTTATGCTCTCTCTGTCACGGTGGCAATGGCAGGGCATGGACAAAAAGACTGTGGATCCTACCTCTCGGCAAGTTGTACATGTGAAGCTATGTCTGTGCTCTTGGGAGGGGCGTGACCACATTAATTTTTCAAAAGGACATTCACTCCACGTGCCACACTGCCAACACAGGAGGGGAAACAGAACAAGAGCTTTGCTGCATGCCCAGGACAAGGCAATCAACACACACTGGGGCGATCACAGATATTTTAATTTTAAGAATAATGTGCATTTTCATCCACTGTTTCAAAGGTGCAACCCTTAACAGTTAATACCATTTCTACCAAAAAAAAATCTACTGAGTGAGGAGGTTAGTGACAGTCCTAACCAGGGAACCAGAGGAGCAGTCAAGCCCCTTTATAGCCTTGGAGCAATTTTCTGAATGAAGTCTTACATCATCATCTATCTTTAGAGTAGCCACATTCTCATAAACTGGCACGTCATTCTTGTACGTTTAGAGGCATCTTACTTACTTTTACTGGTCAAAACTGCCTGTCATATCCATCCCTTGGAGTGATCTGTCAAGCGTTCTCTGAAATAATGAGTTGCTGAGTGGTGTTTTTGATTATGGGGTGGTCCATCTCACATCAATTTAACCTTCCAGAAATTCACAGTGCTATTTCCATTCCATCCTCACACTCAGTCGTCTGCCAAATTAAAGCCGCTATTGCTTTGGGCTTATGTTGTATTTCCCTGATGACAAAGGCCTACCACCAAAAGCCACCAAGACAGCCTATTAAAATGAATGAACGCCCCAGAAATCTGGTAAGTAATTTCACAATCTAATGAGAAGGGCAGAGCTCTTAAAGTTATTTTCCTTCCCTTGCCTTATGCACATGATGTTTTCTCTGCCTGCTGAACTGACTGGTATGAGCAGGGTCAGGGTGGCTTGAAGGTATTGCCTAAGATGGTGTGCAGAACTCACTAGACATTGCAGAACTGGCTCTCTGCATATGTATAGCTCCTAAGCTACTTAATATCCACACACACGTGTGAATAGCTACGTAAGATTGCATTTGGTATGCCTGTGCTATGATTCCGTGTGAGTCTCCTGACCTCGGAGGAATCCCTGCAATTCCCTGAACTCTGGAGTTAGGGACATAAAGCACATAGCTCTTTCTGCCTTCCCTGGTGACTGGCACCCCTGAGTCCCAAGAATCTGCAATGCCTCATCTCTCAAGCAGCTAATCAGAGGAGAGTGTGAAGATGAGAAAGGATATACGTAGAACTTGGGAAGAGCGGGTGTACCTAAGATGATGTCTCCGAATCTAGGAGCCTTGATTTTGCGGCTTTATTTACAAAGCCTTGGAAAACTGGAGGAGAGGCAAAGCCATTCAGAATATAAAATCCTTTGAGATAATTTCTGTCCTCATCCTGGAAGCCACACCGCCCAGGGGCTGTCCAGCGCAGGGGTCACTGAGTCCGGGCAGCGCTGTGAACAGAGGCTGCAAGTCGCAGGCGCCACCCGGACACTTTGCGCTTCGGTGGGCTTTGCGCCCTGAAGACGTGTCCCCGCACCATCTTCCCAGGCGCTGTGCGGGAGGTCTGAAACAGCCCAGCTGGTGCCTCGAAAGGGAGTTTCTAGAAGCTCCATCTCTGCTGCCTCCCCTCCCTTTCGGATTTTGGATTTTACCCCCGCCAGGGAGCTAGCAGCTGCAGCTCCACAGTATCCACCCGCTCTCCAAGGGGACCAGGTGCCTCCGACGCCGCTTTCCGCGGACCGGTCTGAGGGCTTGACCCAGGCGCTGCGGTGTGGCGGATGCTCCCGTGCCGGGGCCGGGGACTCCCCGCCCTTGCGCACGACCCCGCGCCCGGGCGGGCGGCGCTTGCGGCGGGCAGGGGGCGGGTAGGGCAGCCTGGACTCGTCCTGGGGTAGCCGCCTCCTCTGCATCCTGCCCGCGCATCCCGGAGCCCAGCCGCATCCTCCACCTCTGCCTCTGGCTGCTGCCAACCTCCGCCTCGCGCCACCTCGGCCTCCCGTCGCCCCCGCCCCCGCGCCCCCGGTGGCTGTGCCTCGGCGGAGCCCTGAGGGGGCCTGTGGCTCGTCGGCCGCCCGCTCGGCTCGACTTGGCCGGGAGGCGTGCATGCCCCTGCTGCCCGCGGCGCTCATCAGCAGCATGCTCTATTTCCAGATGGTGATCATGGCAGGGACGGTGATGTTGGCGTACTACTTCGAATACACGGACACGTTCACTGTGAACGTGCAGGGATTCTTCTGCCACGACAGCGCCTACCGCAAGCCCTATCCGGGCCCAGAGGACAGCAGCGCCGTGCCCCCTGTACTCCTCTACTCGCTGGCTGCTGGCGTCCCGGTGCTCGTGGTAAGCCCAGGGCTACCAGCCCTTACTTGCCTTCTGCAGATTGAGGATCCTCCAGGAGGACCAGGGTACACCAACCTTTACCATCTAAGTTTCTCCAACTTGGTGGCAGCCCTCTTCCTTCAGAGGACATCCTTCTGGGGATCACAGGGGGCGGGGGCGGGGGTGAGAGGGAAGCCTGCAGGGTTGGGTGGCTCAAAGACAGAGAAGAGCTCTGCAGAAGGTGATGGGTGGGTGGCAGGCTGCAAAGGGGGTGAGCCTCTGAATCAAATAGACTGGATCCATTCTGTGGCCCTGCCTAGCTGGTTGGCCTCCTCCTGGATTTTCCTAGGAAGTGGAGCAGCAGCCTGGGGTGGGGTAGAGGAGTAAGATGCTGGGCTGGGGAAGGGATCCCTGCCCAGTTGGGGCAGGGGCAAATGCTTCTGTAAATCCCCCTCCTTTCCCTCCAGATGAAAGAGCCAGGTGCACTGAGCTGGAGATCAGCTCACAAGTGTCTAAAAATGTCTGTGGGCATCTGTAAATGAAGAGGCCTCAGCAACAGGGCTTTGCTGGAAATCAGGAGCGGAGGAGCCTGCATCACAAGAGCAAGAGCACTTTAGATTTATTTAAAGGCTATCTTCTCCCCGGACAGCTCTAGTGCCTGCTTCTTCCTCGCTAGATTTATTAACTCTCTCTCTTCTCTCTGGTGTGTGTGTGTGTGTGTGTGTGTGTGTGTGTGTGTGTGTGTGTGTGTGACTGTCCAAGTGGGGGGAGAGGACAAACAAGGCTATATAGATATGTTCTCTTTCTCTCTCTCTCTCTCCCTCTCTCTCTCTCTCTCTCTCTCTCTCTCTCTCTCTCTCTCTCATACACACACACACACATACACACGACATGTAACTCTTGAGCTAATAAATATACCCCAATTTGCATATATGAACACAATACAAAGTTCATTGTAGAAGAAGACTGATATTCCTTTGGAGACCGACCGCACTATGGTTCCTTTACATTGACAAAATACAAAATATCTGAGGTTCCCTTCCCATGAAACTCCCTCTCCTTTCTACCCTCCCTCTCCCTCTCTTCCCTCACCAGGAATAAGAAGTTAGATAACAGAAGGGCAAGGGAACTTGAACTTTCATTTCCCACAGCTGAAGGTATGAATTGAAGTTGTGAGTAAGTGTATCTATGGCTCCCATTTTCTAAAATTTTTTCTTTTGTTTGATCTTCAGGAAAGTGTTTTAAGAATTTTCAAAAGGAAAAGTTCTTATCACAAAATGGCAACAAATCAAATAAACCAAGCCAGTTCTAGATAGCGTCAAAGTAACTGTTTAACACACCACTGCACAGATGGCTTCAAGTTGAGCTCTAGCACAATGGTTGGGCCTGTGTAAGGATTTCCTTCCCTTGAAATATCTTTAGTTTGATTTTGTTTTTAACATTGGATTTGCTAAAATGTGTCAGAAATCCTCAATGCAGTTTCAAGCTCTATTTCTCTCCCTCCTAGTTTGAAAAGTTGCCAGAACAAAAGGTGTCCTAGTTTCTGGGGTACTTTTTGACTTTGCAGATTCTGGGTTTTCAGGCACATGCTTTCTAGGAGATTAAGTAGCACAGAAATTTTTTTTAAAGTTTTTTTTTTAATGGAAAAAGCCAATTGCTTTTTGGGTCATTGATTCATCTACAACCATAATCAATATGTCTGTCTCTGTAATTGACATTCATTTTCCTCAATAAGACAGCGTTTGCCAGCCTTGACCTATACCTACCTGGTGGCAAGTACCAGTTTAGAGTTGAAAATACATTGGTCCAAGACTTCTCACTATTGGGAGACCTAGGGAGAACCTAAGGGGATAAGGGAGCTAAGCCACCACTGAGTGGAACTGAGTCGCTGTAGGCATGCATTTTTAAGGAACAGCATCTACTTATATTAGAGGAAGCTGAGGTTCAGACACTACACTGGAAATATCTGAAAACGACAACAAAAGGTAGATCTGGTGTTCACATACCAGGAACTAGTGCCAAGTGCCATGCTTCTACTTTCAAAGAACTTGTCTCAAAGCTGGGAGCTGGCTGCTGGAGATGACATGGAGAGACCCACAAACAGAGATTTATGAAAGGGGGGCTCCAACCTGGGTTTCTTGTGTTGACCTCCAGAGATGAATGAATAGATTTAAAAATCAATGTGAAGAAAAAATATTGAATTTTGGATGGTTGAACTCTGTTTCCCTTTCTCCTAGGAATAGTAAATTCTGTTACCACATGATGAGCCAATGCAGCAATGTCAGCTTGCTTCTCCATTCTTCTTAAGAACATGGCTTTAAGCATACTCTTTTTCTCATAAGAATAGCAACAATGTGAACAATACTCAACCACAGGGAAGACAATATTTTATTCTTGAATACTTGAGTATGCTTTCCATACTGTAAGGTAGTCATCATCTTTGAGATCCATCATTATTATTTTCATAAGACATTTTGCCAGGCAGTGGTGATAATGCCTTTAATTCCAGCACTCGGGAATCAGATGCAGGAGGATTTCTGTGAGTTCAAGTCCAGCCTGATGTACAAGAGCTAGTTTCAGGACAGGATCCAAAGCTACAGAGAAACCCTGTCTTGAAAAACAAAAAACAAGCAAACAAACAAAAGACAAAGACATTTTGTTTTTAATTTAATTTTATTATTTCATGTAGGACAATGGACCCCTGGTACTGGAGTTACAGACAATTGTGAACTGCCATAGGGGTCCTGGGGGTTGAACCCAGTCTTCTTGAAGAGCATGCAATGCTCTTAACCACAGAGCCATCTCTCCAGCTCTTTCATAAAGCCATTTTGGGAAGCAGGAGCTGAGAAAGATTATGTGCTCAAGGACCAAATAAAGTGTTGCCCTAATGATTTCAGCCCTAGTCTATCAGTCTTCTAAGTTTGTGCTTTTTCTGTTACCAATTATTGATTCAATCCGATCATAAATTATTATTCTAATTAAGTGCTTCAAGCCTTTCCCTTGTGTCATAGTTAGTGCATTTTGACTGCTAAGGTTCATATTTATTGATTTATTGTCTTAACTTTTTATATGTGTTCTTAACCTAGAGGGTGATTTTGAAATCTCTTCAATATTTCTACCTGTGGATTATTTTTTATTTGTCCAAAAATTTGTTTGTGCCTTTTGGGCTGCATTACATTTATTTATTTACCTACTTATTTATGGGCAGCAAGACAGGAGATTTCTAAATATAGCAGGCAGCCTAAGATGTGTGATCTTCCCTAATGTGGAGATTGCAGGCACATGACTTTACCTGGGTGAATTTTAGGAGTGGAAATTTTACTTGCTGTGAAACCTTGAAATTTTTATTTAAGCTTATTAATTCTCAGTTCTTTCAGTCACAAAAATTTGCATTTAAATTATTTATAATATACAAATATCCTTTTCTCTTCATGAGTGATACTTTTTCATAGGTCATTGACGTGTATTGTAATTTAGGGTGCTGTGTATTGAATCCAGGGACTGAGGAAATTTGTTTCTAGCTCAGCATTATTATTAATAAAATAATGGTCATGAAAAGTTTCCTGAATCATTCTGTTCCAAACATTTGTCTGCTAGAGCAGCAGCTCTAAGGGTAATTTCAGACATAAACTACAGTTGCTGGTTCTAGGTAGTTTACAGTGGAATTTGAAAAATTCAAGGAACACACTGGCAATTACAATGATCATTATATGCTTGACTGGGTGTGGTGGTGCACACTTATAAAAGCAGTATTCAGAGGCTGAGACAGGAGGATCATCAATGTCAGGTTAACCTGGACTACATAGTGAGTTGAAAGTTAGTCTTGTCTTCAGAGTAAAACCCTGTATCCACAAAACAAAGCAAAATAAAACAAAACAAAACAGCCAGGGATACAGTGTAGTTGTAGATTCTGTTAGCTTAGTATATTCAAGGTCCTTAGTTTAGTCCCCAACACTGCAAGAAAGAAAAGAAATATGTTGATTTGTACAGACATATGTATTCACCCATATACACATACATGTGTGTATATATCACAAAGACCTATGCTGATACAGGGAAAGACAAGATCACTTTCTTTTGGAGGACTGAAGGAGGACTTCATGAAAATGGTTGCATATGAAGAATGCTTTATCTCTAATTAATTAATTAACTATTTTTTGTTAGCGTCAATACCAAGAGCCTTGTGTGAATACTCAGAAAGTACCGTCCTGGTGAGCTGCATTTCCAGCCCTTGGGATTTAAGGGGTGTACCTACAGCTTCATTCCAAGAATGGTGGAAACAGACGACAGGCAATCACTTCCTACTCAGGGTCTTCCTTTCTTAAAGTCTGGCCTCGGAAAACCACTTCTGTGTTGTACTACAGGACACAGCACTTATAAGTCTGGACTCTTGGTTTGGCTTCTCTTACTAATTAGCCAGCTCCTTGGGCCAAAGTTTCTTTTTCATAAACTGGAGATTAAAAAAACAATAAAACAAACAAACAAAAACATAATTTCCTGCTGTGTAGGGATGGCTTATGCCTTTAGTCTTCCCAAAGCAAACAGATTTCTGTGAGTTCCAGGCAATCCTGGTCCATACAGTGAGTGGCAGGCAAGCCCAGGATACCTAAAATGAAAAAAAAATCCTCCCATGAAACTAAAATAATATAAAACCACATCTAACTCCTGGGGAGCTAATGCATGCGGAGGTTCAGATTCAGAATTCTCTTGCTTGGGTGTAAGTCTATTCTGGTATTTTCCAGTGGTAAGAACTTGAGCCAGTGTGTCTCTCTGCCCAGAGTTCTTCAATGATAAAATGGAGGTGTTGTGGAAATTGGCCTTGTGGGGCTTTTGTGAATGTAAAATTAGTTAATACGCATATGTGGTAGATTAGTGGCCCTCTCTATACCTCTGTGGATCGCTTTACTCAGTACCACTGTGAGAGTGCTCTCCTCAGACACATGTCCCATCCTTACAGCCATTTTTATCAATGGCATGTAAGAAGTTCAGTGAAAGATCATTGTGTCAGAATTTAGTTATTTAAATCCATTAATGCATTTCATTTCCACAATACAATTATGAAGGTGACTGAGACATAGGGAGTTTAGATGGCACACCCGGAGTCTCTCGATGACAGTGCCATTCTCCGAAGCCTGTGCATTTACCTCTTTTGTTAAAAACCTTTACTCTGACAGGCTAACCAGTCTTTTAAGATTTTTAGTCATAGTGACTCAATCCAAGAAAGTCAACATTTTTCTCAAACCTTTTGTCCTGAATTTCATTTTCCTTGGTTTGGTGGTAAACTGTGTGCCCCACTGTAGAGAATAGTCTCTATGTGTGATGTAGGAAATTGTTTTGTTTCCTGTTCTGCTTGGAAGTGTTGCGGAGAGGTGGGTGGCAGCAGAAGGAATTCAGAGATGTGTGGTTCTGCTTTGAAGCATGGCTATTATCTCAGCTGCACACACCGAGCAGGGACTGTAGGCACCCACATTTGTGGAGATCCGCAGTCTCCTAGATTTGCAGTCTGTGGTGCTGGAGAGGTGAGGTGCATCCTCTACGGCATGTTTCTTAAAAAAAGGGAGGCTTAGCACTAGACTGTGCAATGCCATGAATGTGTGGAAATTGGATGTATGCTTATACATACAGAAGTAAAGTTTAAAATGTTTGTTTTAGGATTCCCTAAATGGACTATTCTTGCAGGGAGGGTCTGAGCATCTGTTTGAAGCCCTACTAATGCCTTTTGTTTTTCTTTAGAAATTGCCACTCCCATCCATTCTCATTCTCCTTTCCCTTTTCTTCCTCCTCTTTCCTTCCTTTTCTGTTTAAAAAGTAATTCTCTTTGCCCCTCTTTTTCCTTTCATCTCCACTCATTTTCCTACTGATATGGAAGTGGTGGCAGGAAGCAGAAGCCCTGCTAGCTTTCTCCGGCTTCTGTCTCTCACTCTCTCTTCCTCTATCTTTTCTCCTTTCCTTCCTCCTGTTATCTACAAGTCATCCTTGTGACATTTTTGAGAAATTTACTGTAATTGAAATATGTGAACTTACTCCACCCTACCTTTAAAAGATTTTATGAGTGACAATTGAATGAGAGAAAAAAAAATTTAGGAGACCATGCCACTTCAAAAATACAAGGAAGATACATTGTGAACAGGTCACACAGGTTGTGTAGCTACCCGTGATTGGCATCATTTCTAACTCTATTTTGTCAGACTTATGCATGTATATTGTGATGCAAGAAAATGAATATGACTTTTACCATCTTTTTACTGATTTTTCTATGCACAGAATGGTATAGGTAAAAAGTTAGTAGTATAAAAAGGTCTAACTAATTATTACAGACTATTGATCTAATGTATAATGCTGGTTTCTAAAATATTTTGGTAACTTTAAGTGTTTTCAAGATCCTTATTAAGAATCATCTTGTTCATTTCTGTAATTTTAAATAGATATATAGTTTTGGGGGAGTACATGAATGCCTTTGTTAAATATATGTCACAACCCATGAAGTTTTAGGTGTTGTAACCCCATCAAGCAGAAATCTGTAGACTTTTTAAATGATATAAGGAATTTGCCATGTACTAGGTACAAGCACTGCTGACCGGGCTTCTAAAATATAAGAAAGAAAAGAAATAATCCCTCCTCTTCAAGAATGCATACCAGCTGAGTAAAAATTATACCTTTAAGCCTCAGTTCTCTTGTCTATAAAACAAACATAAGAATACATAACATGATCTCTTCCATGAACTAACAATGTCTGTGCTAAGTGTTCAGTTGGTGGTAGCTGTTTTCTACAATAAATGCCTGCTATTCTTATTGATAATACGGGGTAAAATGACATCATGCACACTTAACCACATTTGAACAAATGAGGTAAGCCATTTACTGTGCACATTAATTCTTTTAGACAGTGTGTGCAGTGGCACCTCTAGGGTGCTTTAGCAATTCACTTCAGTAGGTAAATGACATGTTGAAGACCTGCACCTATTACTTCAAGTCCAGTGCCCTGGTAGCTACATAGAGTTGGCCACTAATTTGATTCATAGTTTATATGACTGAATTCCTAGCAGCAGAGAAGAGTTAAAGCATATTGAATTAATATCAATGTGTTATTTGCCCTAATGCCCATTAATGTAGAGTCTCAGTGAACAGAAATTGAAAAAGCTAAACTTTGAAAGGGGAGTTTAAAAATCAATGTTCAAATATATGAACTCTCTTCATATTTAAACCATCACAATAGCCAATAGGATTTAATTTTTTCAGGTCTGCATTCTCACCCACTCACATGGCAGAATAGGTACTGATGTCAGAACAATGACCCTTACCTAGAGTTAGGAGAACCCTTTCAACACTTCAGAAACTCTTGGAATATTATTAGGTTGGAAGACATTTTAAAATATGTAAAATAGGATTTTATCAGTACTATTTAAACTGTTTCTGAGAATGGCAGTTTTCACTCAGCAGGCTGGTTACATTTTCAGTCTTATTATGACAGAAGTAGTTTGAAAATCATTGTCAGCAAAATTATCATTTTAAAGGAATAAAAACAGAATTACATTTTTTTCAAAACAGGTACATTTAAAATTATTTTAAAGACAGATTCTGTGTTACATATTTCTCACTAAGAGAACATGTATGAATGAATGAGTGTGTGTGTGTGTGTGTGTGTGTGTGTGTAGATTTATAAGGGGTTTGGCATTTAATACATATGTAAGTTTTGTATGAATTCACTTTTGTCTCCCCTGTGTCTCATCTCTGATGCTTCTTCCCACTCCAGTCCAACTTTCTAGAACATTCTTTGCATCCAAGCAGTAATCTCCCGACTTGTATCTCTTGCAAATTACAAGTTGGATATGAATTATGACATTCAGGTCATTTTGTGATGTGGTTGATAATGCATTATTATCATAGTTCCGTCATTAGATTTGGACATTTCAAAGTTAGAATAGTGTAAATTGACTTGAGTCAGTTTTCTTTGATTGAATATGTAGTCTATTTTTGATAAATAATCTATCAGGGCACTCATTGAAGTTGTGGTGATGAAATTATAATGAATTTGAATTCAAATAATAGGCCAAATTCTGCTGAGCTTTCAGTTATTTAATAGCTTTCCATTACAGCAGGCAGAAGTGTCCAAATGACTTGTAAGTTCAATGAATCCTTAGCTCTTGGTCCTCAGTGATGATTTAGATGGATGAAATGCTGTCTGAAGGATTAGCACAGCCAAGATGGAATTGGATTGACATAGTCCAAACCAACCACAGTTGAGATCTTCTGATTTCATCAGGATAAAAGCATTAGGGAAGAGGGTATAGACCACAGCAGAATCTTAATCCTTGCGTGTTCAGGTATGGGAATATAAGCCCATTCACATCAATTGAAGTTTTTTTTTCCTTTCACCAGTGAAGGTGCATTTTTAGCAATTCATCATGATAATTAAAAGCCAGTCTTTTCGTCAATAGAGAAAACCCTTTTCTTCTATCCTCTTTGCTAATTAAGTCAGTCATTAATTAACATACAGATAGCAAAGAGATTTTGGCAGCTTCTTTGAAATAATAAGACCTGTTTTAATTCTCCGTCACTGTGACAACATACATGTGATGAATAGCATGGAGGAAGGAAGGATTTAGTTAGATTCATGGTTTCAGTCCACAGTTCCTTGGCTTCTGGGCCTGGGGGATAGGGGAAAGGCAGTGCACCAAAATGAAAGTACATGAAGGGGCAAAGCAATTCACCTCACACTGGCTAGGCAGCAGAGAAAGAGAAAGAGAGTGTTAGCATTTATAGCAAAGCTCTACTCCAAAAAGCCATTAAGTTATTACTTTATCAATGGGTTAATCTTCCATGAGTTTGGAGCCCTCATGATCCATTGACTTCCTAAAGGCTGCACTGCAGCACCAGGGACCAAAGTCTTCAACACATGCTCTTCAGGACAGATTCATGAACCAAATCATAACCATACTTGTGACTGACTACTCTGGACTTTGAACTTGGCTAGCATTTTAGCAGACCATCCCTGGAAGTAGAGCTGAAATCAGTAAGCTTAATGATACGTACTAATTCATATCCCATACATCACCCTGGACTCAATTGCAGATGCCATCACCTAAGGGCTGGTCCTTCTCTAACTCATTGTTACTCAAACATATGCTCAGGATACCTTAGCTACATGGTGGCATGCATTTGTCTCATAGTCATTTCCATATTTGGCTGGCTTACTTATTTCCTCAGAATGTACAGTGTGTGGCACACAGGGTATGGATGCAGAGATATAAAATAAGTGCAAATAGAATAATAGAAAGCAGGGCTGTGAAAAGTGGCTTCTCTTCAACCACTTTGTGCTTCCTTCTCTCCTCTCAGATTCTCTTCCCCTGGACAAACACATAGTGAATAGCTTTCACGGGCATCATACTTTGAAATAAAGTCTTTAAGAAGTCAAATTCGTTGTTGCAAAAATCCAGGGATTTGTTATGTTTCAAAGCAAATTCGGAAATAGGTGAAACATTATGGGGTAGTGAAGTAAACACTTTGCTTCTATATCTGCATATTGTTGATATAACTTGTGGCCTCTTCCTGCTAATAGAAGGCAGATTTGTGTTGGTATAGCCCAAACCTCCGTGTGCTTCTCATACTTGCAGTATTGACAGCAAAAACTGTACTTTGTTGAAATCGTCATTTTAGATTTGGCCCCTGTCAGCTTGTTACATAGAAGCACCTTGTATTTCCAGAGACCTCATCAAAGCCGAGTGTCACGATCTCACAAACACTGAAACCAAGCAGTCTCAGAGAGATGCTGCCCTGGAGGATTCATCTTGGAATTTCAAATGAACTCCTGACATTTTCAATTGAAAGGGGGAAAAAAAAAGACCGTATCTTGGGGCTGGTGACAATGACCTCTTCCTTCCCATGTGCCTGGGCAGTATTTGCTTAGTTACGAAAATGAATGAAGAGCCTTAGTCATAAGTACGTGATAGCCCTCTTGCTTTTTTACAAAGGGACATTTGTTTCCTCTTCTCTCTGGTTTCACATCACATGGCTACTTGGGGTCCCCTTGTTTTTCTGGGTGAAGTCTGGAATACAGATATCAGACTCTAGAAGATGCTTTATCCAAGCCGCACAATCAGTCTCTTTCTGGCCTTATATTTTTGGGAAAGGTTTGTGAATTCAGTGTGAAATGGAACATGCATCCTCATAGGCAGACCTCTTCAGCCATGGAAGATGAAATTAGTGATTCTTTATTTTTGCCTCTTAATTTTCTAATGAGTTGCCATAGAGATGAAGTGACTTGTCCAAGGCCACTCAACTAATGAGTAGATTGTACAGGCAGTTAATATGTTTAGATTGCTTAATGCCTATCTAGTATTGTTGCAACTGCTACATACATACTAATTTAGTGTTCTTCTCAACATTGGGGTGACCCTATTGTATCTCAATTTATAGATTGTATCAAGGCTCAGAGAGTGAGCAACTAACCTATGACACAGAGCATGGAAGTGGTATGCCTTGACCTGATACTTTTCCTGCCTAGGTTTTACTTCTTTTGGAAGGATGAAGGCCACCTGTGGTGAATATCTTTGTTTTGCAGTGTTATTTGGGAAAATAAAATGCACAGTGTGCTTATGGTAATAGTTTTTTTGTGACTTTTACTATTGACCCAAAAGATTCTATTAACAGTGTGTTTATAGTTAACACTTGGGATTTTAAAGATGCAACCAAAGATGAGGAAAAAGAGGCTTTGGGTTTTTTTTTGGTTTTGGTTTTGGTTTTTTGATACGGGTTTTCTCTGTAGCTTTGGAGCCTGTCCTAGAACTAGTTTTAGTACACCAGGATGGCCTTAAACTCAGAGTTCTGCCTGTCTCTACCTCCCGAGTGCTGGGATTAAAGGTGTGTGCCACCACTGCCTGGTGGAAGAAGAGCTTTTAAGGGGCTGGGGAGCTTGCTCTTTGGGTAAAATGCTAGCTGCACATGCACAAGATTCTGAGTTGAGATCCCAAGCAGCCATGTACAAATGTTGGTTGGGTGTGATGGTGTGTGTGCCTACAAGCCCAGTGCTGTGTAGTTAGATACAGGCAGATCCCAGGAGTTCCCTGGGCAGCTAGCCTAAGCAATATGTAATGATACTGGTTTCATGAGTAGTGGTGGCTCAAAAGCCATTGTAGTGGACAATAGAAGAAAAATATGAGACCAACCACTGGCCTCCACACATGATTAAGCACACTTCCTCAAATATGAACACATATATATCCCCTGCATACATACATGTACTCATGCACAATGAATAAGTGAATGAATGAATGAATTAACTAATGGATGAATGAATAATATTGGAATCTGAAATCGGTGTTGGGTCTATGATACTTTTTTCTTTCCCTTAATATCAACTATTTTCATCCAAAAAGGAAAGCCCCATTTGGAGTTTAGCTGATAGTTGAGTAACTGTCTATCCAGTTTTGATGCACACATTTTAAACTCTTATGCTGTGGTTTTGACAGAAATAACCGTATCACCGTCGTAGAGAATATCAGATACAACCAAGACATTGCCTTTACCATCAGGTTTGGAACAAGAGGATAGAAAGGAGATTCAAGGGTATAGACATATTTAGGGAAAATTATAGACAATGTATACTATTTTTGAACTCATATTTTTAGAGGATGCACTGTTTTGAGTGCTAGTGCCAGAATAATAAAGACAAAGCTTTTCTGGTCTGATTGCCTTCCTTGAGGACCCGCTGAGGCTTGAAGGCACTTCTCTACGATGCTCATATTATTCTCCCTCTCTTCATTTCCTATGTTTCCATATCCTCTTCCTTAGTTTAGCAAGCTTCAGGGCCATCTCTCTGACACCCCTTTCCTGGATGTTTTTAGTAACCTTAAATCTGTTGTTACTGTAATTTCCTTTTTACATAATGGCCATTTGTTTCTTGTCTTATACACTTTCAGCTGTAGCGAAGCAGAACAGGAATTCTACCACTTCTCTCACTATCTTTCTATTGAATCCATCAGCCTTAGATAGGAATAGAAGCTTCTACTGGTCCACTACCATGTCTGTGAAAGGAAAGAGTCAATATCTTCCCAAAGGCTGGCTTCTTGGCTTCCTACACTTTAAGCTGGAGCCTAAGGCAAACTCTTCTAATTGAATTTGCCATCTTGGAAGCACATAACTGCTAAACACTTATTTAAATATACCCTATACAATATATTACAAGGACACATGGTTGGTTACACATTTGATTTGATTGTATAAAACTTAATGGCTGTCAAAACAGTATAAATTCCTATAGGGGAACAAATATGTTTTATAAAAATATTTGCTTCCTGCTCAATGCCTAACAACCCTTCAAACGACAACAATAAATAATTATTTGTGTATTTTAAAATAATATAATTAAAAAGAAATTATAATTATTTCAGAAATCCTCTTTTTATTCAATTCTTTAGAATTAAAATTATTTAAGAATTTCATAGACAAATACAATATACTGCATTTTAATCATATCTATTCCCACATACCCTGTTCCTTCCAGAGACTCCCAAAAGTCCCCCTCTCAATTCTGCCAACTTCATGACCTGCTTTTGTGAGCAATTGAGTCTAGTTGCTGCTGTTTGTATGCACATAGGTGTTGGGTATTCTGCTGGAGCTTGTACAACATTCTAGGAGTCACATCTCCAAAGAAAAATTATTCGTAACCCTCAAATGCCAATTTCTCGTTGTCCATAGGTGGGATCTTGGATATTTGTTTTGAACTGTTGTTTGATCTTGTTCAGATCTTGTGCACCTAACCACAGCTGCTGTGGCTCTTTCATGCCCAGATGACAGTGGTTCCAGAAGTTCTCCATAATTTTTGTCTTTTGAAAACCTTCTCCTACCTCTTCTATACTGTTTCCTGAACCTGTGGGTGTGGTGATGTGGATGTCCCATCTAGGGATGAATACTTCACAGTCACTTACTCTCTGTACATGGTAACTGTAAGCCCTTTTATCAACCATGAGGGATTCTTGTTTATTTAAATTTATTATTTATTTACTTGAGTGCATGTCATATTATGATAAAATGTGCCTAAGTGCATTATCCACTCATAGATGTTTAGGTTGTTGAACCCAAGTTATTTTCCCAAGCTCCAGATTGTTAACATTTTACTTTATTTTATAGTCATAAATTTTAAATATTTTTCCTCTGTGTGTTCATTTAACTTTTAATTTAATCAAAGTTATGCATAATGTACCCTGAAAGTAAACCTCATTTCATTTAAGTGGAGAATATTTCTAATACCTCTAATTTTTCATTTACAAATCTTTAGCATCATTATGGCTTTGCTCTATAAACATAATTTATTTGTTTTAAATTATATATAGCACTTTTAAAATTATCACTATAAGAGGATTTTTGTTATACCTGTTATTTTTTGAAAATCAAGTGAGATGTTTTATGCATTTTAATATACTTAAGCTTTTTTCTTAACTAAGCCAGAGGTGCAGGAAATATTGGTTGGTAGTGTGGTTAGTACTTGGCTAACATTCATGGGCTAGATTCTTAGTATATGGACACACACACGCACACACACACACACACACACACACACACACACACACACACACCAGGTTACCTAAGATTGCATCATCATCATCATCATCTTTCTTTAAAATTCATTGATTTAAATTATTAATTCATTTTACATCTGAAACTTCTATGTATGACAAAACTAGAAAAAATTTGTGTGTCTTTGCTCACATGTATGGGATATATACGAATGTGGAAGCCATAGATTGATGGTAGGTATCTTTCTCAACCAGTTCCACCTTAGCTTTTGAGGTAAGGTCTGTCACCGAATCTAGGATTCATGAATTCTGCTAGACTAACTGGCCAGCAAGCTGTAAAAGTTCTTGTTTCTCTGTCTCTCGGGTTCTGATATTACAGTGTGCTTTGATTTGCCCACACTGTTTTCTGTGAGCGCTTTATATTCGAACTCAGATCTCCATCCTGGTGCTGCAAGTACTTTGCTGACTGAGTCATCTCACCAGCCCCAAAAATACATTTTGATGGTGTTTTGATGCTGCATTCAGATAGCTGGCAGGGGTTCTAAATGAGATGAGTCAGTATTTTAGAGTCACACAGGATTTATGAGACATGCTTTATACATTTTTATTAGTGATCATATATTAAGATGAAATACTAGACTCAATACATGGCAATCTTTTGAGAAGAGTTTCTTTCCTTTGAGACTGATAAAAGAATTAGTAGTACTTTAGAGAATGACAGTAATGTGGAAAGAAGGATTCAGTGTTGCATGGGCAAGCAAATCACTCACAATTAACTCAGGCAGAGCTGGGAACATGAAGTTTGCATTTTAGTGTTTATGGATTCTCTCACTGAAATTCAGGACATCCAAATTAGACTGAAATACCAAGTATGTGGAAATTAATTCTTCACCTTCTCAAATAGATGTACATGAAATCTCCGAATAACATCGCGTCATAGAACATGGCATGGTACTCAAATGTATTCCCTCATGTATTCATTAAAAGAACAACTATTGAGTTTTTCCTTGGATAAAGGTGTTTTATGTGTGGGGAATGAGTTTTAGATGCTCACACATGGAAGGCAGGATCCCTGAGCTTGTATATTTTAACTGGTCCTGGCAGAGATATTCATAATAGTGTAGGAGAATGAAGAGTTGGGGTGGATGGAAGAAGGAAACATTAAGGCAGAAGATATGATAGCTAGTCAAGGAAATGAAGGAAAGGGACTCCAAGAAGATAGTGTGTGTGGTGATTTGGGCCAGGGAGGTTTTGGCAGGCTGGGGGCACAATACAAGACTAGAAGAGGAAAGTGTTTCCAACAGTAAACTACTGAGTCCAGAACATGTTTCAATGTACTCTACATTCCAATCATACATGGTGTTTGAAGGCCACAGTCCATAGCCAGCCTGAAGAAATAAATCTGTACTACACATTCTTGTGTCCCGGCTTCACCTAGACATCTTGGCCAACCTGTCCTTCAAAAGTAATTTTATGTCCGTGACTGATTTAATTTAGTGAACTACCAAGAAGAATAAAAATATTGTCTTCCAGTCTTAAGAAATCTAGGGCAATATTTAGCACGTGGATCTTGACTGCCAAGTGTATTTCAGAAATAATAAATTTTTGTCTTTATCAAATATAAAATGCCACTGAGAAACAAAATTTTGAATAATTAGTAAGAAGTTAACTTCTATGACATATATACTATATAATTTTCAAGTAATTGTTTCAACACGGACAATGCTGAAGCTAAAAGATAAATATTTGTACAATCCTAATGATTATTTTGGGAATGAACAATTAAATTTAAGTTGATACTGTTATCTTATTGCTATTACTGCTTTGCTTCTGTAGTTATTAGTTCATCTCAACTCAAATTTTTCCAAATTGCATAACAAGTGTGCTCTTCTTTGTACTGTCTTCCATCCTCTCATTACAAATTGAAAATTAAACTTCACACAATTCCATACCGTTCTAGCAATTTGAAGACCTACTACAGAAGTTCTTTCAAGAACAAAATTAAAATTTATGTGAAGTACAATTGTGCTATTCTGGGTAGGTGAAGAATAGAGTTTTCCAGTTTAGAGGATCAAGGATTAAGCATGCTTGGCTTTCTTGAAAGATGTGTTATTCTTCTAATTTTTGATCATCTAATTAAGATTCCTGTTCATGGGAAATGGCTTCAAAGAGCACATGAAAGCCAGCTTTTCATGAGCACACTTTGATTGGATTTGTTAGATTTGCATAAACTTTATAGTGGGAATGTACTGCTGTCATGGCTCCTTTTGCTTAGAGAGGTAAGCTGAAGGGAGTCATGAAGGAGAAATGTACAAAATTTTGCGAAGGATGCATGGAAAAGTAGTAACAGAGAGAGAACACACCACAAGCAGCCGAAGCAGCAAAACGCGTTGGCAGTATCAGCAGTTCAAGACCAAAAGGCTGAATGCTGAGGAAAAGAGAGAGATGAATCACAAAGACCACATGATGTCGGTGTTTCTTGCAGCAAAGAAGGTGTTATATCAGTCTTGGTGCCAGAGATCAGTCTGATCATAGAGGCAGAGGGAACCTCTTTTGTTTTCTGGAGCTTGTAGGCCAAGACAAGCTTGCCTGCTTGGGCAGGTGGGCTTCTGGGAAGCAGTTCTAACATGGAGTTACCTGGTCATCAGCCACTAGTGCTGATCAGAAGCTAAAGAAGGGAAGGAAATTGGAAATGGAACTCTGGAAGGGTGAGAAGAGCAAGTCCACATGGTGACGGAAAGAACTGTGAAATGGAAGCAGACACATGGAACCTGGCAAGGTTGATCGAAGTGGGAGGCAAAGTTGGGCTAAGAGTGAATAGACTGTGAGATGAGGTACCAGGCAGGCACACGCTCTGGGATCTCAGGCATCACAGACCAGAAACTGTCCTGAATGGCAGTACGCTGCAAGAAGAGTTGGAATGGAAGCCAGGTAGCGTTTAAACAGCAGATAGGATACAAGTCAATTATGAAGGCTTTTATTTAGATCTAATCTTTCTATTTGTAGTTCCTGGTTTAGAATGTGCCTGTCATTCATCCTGGCATTCATGGAGATTATGACAATGTGATAATGAGAACAGGAAGAACAAAGACTTGCCCATTTTTAAAGATGGCATTTTAAAAATGAGAGGTTATGCGTGTGTGTGTGTGTGTGTGTGTGTTATTATGCACATGTGGAAATGGGTACCTGTGGAGGCCAGAAGACGATATCACATCTAGAATAGAACTCAATTTGCAGGTAGTTGTTTGTGAGCCGCTGGATGGAAATTCTGGGAACTGAAATTCGATTCTTTGAAGGAACAGTCTTAGCAGCTGAGCTATTGCCCCACTCCCAGCCCAACCCATTTCATGGCATTCTCTTACTCAGAAAATATGTGTGGTATAGGTATAGCAGTCATCTGCAAATGACAAAATAGTGACCGAGAAAAATTTGAGTTGTCCAGTTTGTAACCAAAATAGTTGCAAAACTTACACGAGAACTTGTTTCTGGCAGTTCAAATACCTTTGTCAGGTATTTATCAGTGAGTAAGAAAAGGGATAAGAGGTCTTTTTTTTATTCCAGAAAGACTTACAGTTCATGTAAGTGTCCAGATGGATTAGCAAATAACCTCCCAAAATGATAGCATTTCCTAACCAAATTGTTTCAGTACCACGGAGAGGACTCAGGAGTGGATCCCACTCCCCCACTTAATGATTAGGCACCAAAGAGAAGTGCTGTGGTAGCCAGGAAAGACATCCATTTAACAACAGCATATTTCAGGATATCTTGTTAAGAGTGTTCTGATTTGGTTGAGAGGGGATGAGAACTAATATTTGTTAAGGCCGATTTAAAAATCAGACACGACTGGGTTTAACATTGCCTCTACTATTAATCAGTGTAATGGGGGTGGTTGGTCACTGACCTCGTTACTTTCCAGTTTTATTGTAGTGGCATGCTTATTGTATAAGAGCTTGTATTTTGGAAGATATTAATGAGGAAAGGGATTTAATTTTCATCCCAGCTATGTCATTTTTTTTTTACTGGCATCCCTCCTTTATAGAAGAAAAAACTACAACCCAAACACTAAGTAATTTGCACAGTGTTAAGTAATTTGAAACAAAAAGTCTTCTTGATTCCATAATCCATATTTTTCTCCAGTGACAATAAAGAATGCATTCTGGGCCTCTACTTGAAGTTTTAAAAAGAAGGAGTATGTCTATGTTTCATTTAGTCCATTTCATTTTAATACTTTGTGGAATTTTTTTAATTTTTATTTATTTATCTATTTATTTATTTATTAAAAATTTCCACCTCTTCCCTGCCTCCCTTTCCCCTTACCCTCTCCATCTCCCCCTCCCTCTCTAGTCCTAAGAGCAGTCAGGGTTCCCTGCCAAGTGGGAAGTCCAAGGTCCTCCCCCCTCCATCCAGGTCTTTAAAGGTGAGCATTCAAACAAACCAGGCTCCCACAAAGTCAGTCCATGCAGTAGAATAAAAACCCAGTGCCATTGTCCTTGGCTTCTCAGTCAGCCTTCATTGCCAGCCATGTTCAGAGTGTCCATTTTGATCGCATGCTCCATTACTCCCAGTCCAGATGGCCTTGGTGAGCTCCCACCGTTTCAGTGGGTAGACGCACCCCTCGTGATCCTGACTTACTTGCTCACATTCTCCCTCTTTCTGCTCCTCATTTGGACCTAGGGAGCTAATTCTAGTGCTCCAATGTGGGTCTCTGTCTCTATCTCCATCCATCGCCAGATGAAGGTTCTATGGTGATATGCGAGATATTCATCAGTATGGCTATGGGACAAGGCCAGTTCAGGCACCCTCTGCTCTGCTGCCCAGGGAACAATCAAGGGACCTCTCCTTGGACCTGGGAACCCCTCTAGAATCAAGTCTCTTGCAAACCCTAAAATGGCTCCCTTAATTAAGTTATTTACTTCCCTGCTCCCATATGCATCCTTCCTTCATCCCACCCATCCCATTCCCCCAAGTTTTCCCCAATCCTTCCCTTCTCCCTTCTCTCTACCCATTTCCCCTTACATCCACCCCCTACCTCCCCCCCGTGAACCCAAGTTTTGCCTGGCAATCTTGTCTACTTCCAATATCCCAGAGGATAACTATATGATTTTCTTCAGGTTCACCTTCTTATTTAGGATCATGAATTATAGGCTCAAAGACCTTTAATTATGTCTAGATTCCACTTATGAGTGAGTATATACTATATTCCTCTTTTTGGGTCTGGGTTACCTCACTCAGTAAAGCGTTTTCTATTTCCATTCATTTGCTTGCAAAATTCAAGATGTCATTGTTTTTTACTGCTGAGTAAAACTCTAATGTGTATATGTTCCACACCTTCTTTAACCACTCTTCTATTGAGGGGCACCTAGGTTGTTTCCTGGTTCTGGCTATTACAAATAGTGCTGCTATGAACATAGTTGAACAAATGCTTTTGTAGTACGATAGAGCATCTCCTGGGTATATTCCCAAGAGTGGAATTGCTGGGTCCTGAGGTAGGTTTACTCCCCATTTCCTGAGAAACCGCCACACTGATTTCCAAAGTGGCTGCACAAGTTTGCATTCCCACCAACAATGGATGAGTGTTCCCCTCACTCCACATCCTTTCCAGTATAGGTTATCATTGGTGTTTTTGATTTTAGCTATTCTGACAGGTGTAAGATGGTATCTCAGAGTTGTTTTGATTTGCATTTCCCTGATTGCTAAGGAGGTTGAACATGACCTTAAGTATCTTTTGGCCACTTGAAGTTCTTCTGTTGAGAATTCTCTGTTCAGTTCAGTACGCCATTTTTTAAATTGGGTTAGAATTTTAGTGTCTAGTTTCTTGAATTCTTTGTATATTTTGGAGATCATACCTTTGTTTGATGAGGGGTTGGTGAAGATCTTCTCTCAGTCAGAAGGTAGCCTTTTTGTCTTAGTGACAGTGTCCTTTGCTTTACAGAAGCTTCTCAGTTTCAGGAGGTCCCATTTATTCACTGTTTCTCTTATTGTCTGTGCTACTGGGGTTGTACCTAGGAAGTGGTCTTCCATGCCCATGTCTTGTAGACTACTTCCCACTTTCTTTTCTATCAGGTTCAATATGGTCAGATTAATATTGAGGTCTTTAATCCATTTGAATTTGAGTTTTGTGCATGGTGATAGATATGGATCTGCTTTCATTCTTCTACAGGTTGACATCCAGTTATGCCAGCACCATTTGTTAAAGATGCTTTCTTTCTTCCATTGAATACTTTTAGCTCCCTTGTCGAAAATCAGGTGTTCATAGGTTTGTGGGTTAATATCCGGGTCTTCTATCCGATTCCATAGGTTGACGTCTCTGTTTTTATGCCAGTACCAAACTGTTTTCAATACTGTAGCTGTGTAATAGAGTTTGAAGTCAGGGATGGTAATGCCTCCAGAAATTCCTTTATTGTATAAGATTGTTTTGACTATCCTGGGTTTTTTGTTTTTCCATATAAAGTTGATTATTGTTCTCTCAAGGTCTGTGAAGAATTTTGATGGGATTTTGATGGGGATTGCATCGAATCTATAGATTGCTTTTGGTAGAATTGCCATTTTTACTATGTTGATATTCCCAATCCAAGAGCAAGGGAGATCCTTCCATTTTCTGGTATCCTCCTCAATTTCTTTCTTCAAAGACTTAAAGTTCTTGTCAAATAGGTCTTTCACTTCCTTGGTTAGAGTTACCCTAAGATATTTTATGCTATTTGTGGCTATCATGAAAGGTGATACTTCTCTGATTTCCCTCTCTGCTTCTTTATCCTTTGTGCATAGGAGGGCAACTGCCTTTTTGGAGTTGATCTTGTATCCTGCCACATTACTAAAGGTGTTTATCAGCAATAGAAGTTTTTTGGTAGAGTTTTTGGGGTCGCTTATGTACACTAAATGAATAGGACAATAATTGATGTGTATTTGAAGTAAATTCCAAAGGAATTTCAAGGCAACAATAATGGAGAAGATTAGAGTAAGGAACAAGAATCCACACAACATCAAATGGCAGACATCTGTAGAAGGCAAGGCACAAACAAAGATGTCCTAGATCTATAGGTATAAACAATTACAGAGAATAAGTCAATATGACATTGAGATAAAGTAAGCAGTCAGATTAGTGTATATACTATGAGAATTTTGAATCAAAAGAAAATTACTTAAATTCATTAAGAATATTAAGTTGAATTGGAATGATAGAAAAATTGTATGCTAATCCTTCTTCAGTATTCTCTTGGATGTGCTTATATTTAAATATTATTTTGCTTGTTTTTGTTAAGTTTGCTTGTTATAAATTACTCTCTATTGATGGTGGATACCAAATGAGTAGAAAAGATAAAGATGGAAATTTTAGGACTTGTGAAGGAAGAGGCTCCTCTGTATCTGGGCAGCTTTGAGGAACACAGCTTCTTTAACTTATCAAAGCATTGCTGAGGCCATGAATTCTAAGCCATGAATGTAGTCTAGATTGAAATATGTGGAACAGTAGTGAGAGGTTTCACCATAGGCATTGAATGACAATGATATCAATATAAGATATTAAAACATGAAATATAAAAAAAAACAACATTGAAATATAAATAAAATTGTATCATCAATGCAGCATACTTAATGACACATTTTGTGAATTAATCAATGGATCTGTTTCCATCTTTCTCATGTCTCCCTTCCTTTCTTGCTCTTTCCCTCCCATCTTTTCTTCCTTTCCTCTCACCTTCTCATCTTCCTTCCTTCCTTTGTTCCCCCCATACTTCTCTCCCTCCCTCCCATCTCCATTGCTCCCTTTCTTTTTTTCTTTCATCTCTGCTCTCTTGGTTTTTTTTCCAGCAGTTATTTGACATATTCATGCCAGGAATTGGTCAACACTGCACTGAAACAAGCATTAAAAATACAAAGCCAGAAAATCATCATAGTCAGTGTGAATGTTAGTGGGATCCAAACTGCTGGCAGGCCAAAGTTGAAGAACACCAGAAACTTCATAAGCTTTATGTAAAGTTATATTAGTGGTCTATTTCATAGTTATATCATCAGAGGTGGCTTGGTTTTTTGAAAGTATATTCTAAGATTTTTCTTCATGCCAGTTTCTTGTCTTTGGTGACTGGCTTATGTAACTTATTTGCAAAACTTTTCCTAAAGTTTTACACTGGTGTGTGTTTGTGTGTGTGTGTGTGTGTGTGTGTGTGTTGTGTGTGTGTGAGAGAGAGAGAGAGAGAAAGAGAGAGAGAGAAAGAGAGAGAGGAGAGAGAGAGAGAGAGAGAATATAACATAGTCTGTGAATAGTCTGTAATAACATTAATTAACAGGTCTACTATAGACTAGAGGATAAATCTTCCTCTCAAGCAGATTCCAGAGGCCAGTATAAGCCTTATAGGGTAACTAAACTGGTTAAAAACACACCAAAAAGAAGGTATGTTTAAATAATGTCAGATGAGGAAGTGTGTGGAAGGAAATGATTCACAGGAAAGAATTAATTGAACTTGCTGCATTCCAATAATTTGTGGGCATAAAAGGTCATTTATGAATCCTCTGTGCTAGACAACATTGTAGTCAAGATAAAATAGATTAGAAATTCTAGAAACACTATCTGTGCCCAAAGAAATATTGAAAACATTGACTTTAGGTAGAGAAGAATTAAAATCAAGTTCAAAGTACAAATTCTGTGAGCTAATTTTAAGCTATGTAAGGGTAAGAAATAATAAATTGATTGTTGCAGATTAGACATCAGATATGATTGACAAGCCAGAGTAGAATCTAATAATTCAGGAACATGAGTGATGTCAAGACAGTTCATTAGAAACCCCCACCTGGTACATCTAGTTTCTTGTACATTTATTTTATCTATCTAAAGCTACATGCCCAGTTGCTTCATGAACTCTCCTCTACTGGACATTTTGCTTTTTAGATACCAAGACATTATAATGAGGTTGCATAATGGACAGGTTTATTGAAGCTTTCCTCATATTTAATTTTGTATTTGTACATTCTTGGACAATTGATCAGATATGCAAGCTAAATAAAGCCTCTAAATGTCTGCCGATGACATTAACACAGCTCTCTCCTGAGATGTGACTCCTTCAGTACCTGGGATGGTTTTAATAATCTTGGTAACCATGCCTTTATTCACAGCTTTTGATAGGCCAGAAGATATGATCAGAGAGAATCCAGACTCTGAAACCCAATATCAGTTTAATGCAAATCTTATTTAAAATTTTATACTAGCTCCATCAAAAATAAAAAGTAATAGAGGAAATTAACTTACATATTATATTACTAACTTTATATATCCTAAGCATAACCCCAATCTATAATCAAAATAAAAAAATATTACTTGGTTCCTTTCTATTCTTTTGCATGTGTGTGGGGTAAGGGCTCTGAGTCTTCAAAAACCACTTACATGTTCACGACTTGAGTATGTATCAGTCCTTTCAGAAACACAGTGCCTGGTAGCCTGCTACTCAAGGCTATTGGCAGTTGTACTCACTTGTCTGGTCTAGATTCTTCCCTTCATTATTTTAAAGAATTTCCGTGGCTCACTGGTTTACTTTGATGTGAATTCAGGGGAGTTAAAATGGTATTTTAAATTACGTGTAATTTTTGTCTGTACTTCAGAAAACATCAAAATCAATTTTTAATGAAACAATATTGTTCCCATTTTAAATATCTTTTTAAAAAAGTACTTCAGATACTTTTTGTGCATATACATATACATATGTGTGTACATCACACATACACTACTAGAGCATTTTTTACACTTACATTTGAATCAAATGACATTATAAATTTCCCTTTCATATGTCTTCCTAAGAGAGGAAAGGATTCATTTGTGTATAGATTCTTCTACTCTCTTTTTGCCTGCTCTGGACATTGCAGAAGTTGTGAATAAAGGTTATTCATGCATAACTTAGACATTCTTGCTTTTTGTTCTTAAAGGGATCTTATCTTATTTTGTCTCTGGCATGCATTATTCCAGACTGTACCCCAAAGACTGTAGGTTTGTATATTTTTTGGACCTACACTGTTCTAGCTATGTAAGAGTCATTTAATATATAGCTCCATCTACATGTGACATTTTAGACATCTCATAAGCTTCACAATGCTGTGGAAGAATTGAGTAAGAAAATTACAAATCTTTGTATATGTGGTCCACCATTGAGCTCAGTGGCTCAGTGGGCCAAGCTTTTTGTTCTGTGTTAGCATGGTGAAGTGTGGATCCAGATCTTTCTACAGGCTGGAAATAGAGCATGCCTCTCTCTTCCTTTAGCTTTATTACAGGTCCCTGGTCATGTTATCACCTACAGGTTTACCTTCTCCATTTCCTGCAAGTAACTCTCTATCAGTGCTTAAATCACAGTGCTATGTGCTACCATTAGATGTATGGTAGGGAAGTCAGTATTTTATCATCTCCAAATCCATGCAGACATCTTCTTCTTGTAAGTAAGGCACTATCACAAATATTTTTTATGGGCAATTTTATTCAGAATGCAAACATTGGTAGCAAATGCACTGCTGCAACCTTAAATGGCTTCAGCTCATTTATATGCATGAGTTCACACTTCCTGTTCATATCCAAGTGCATGAATCACATGCTGCAATTTTTGTCAATGGAGAAGACAATGTAAAATCTGTCTTCCATTAGCTCCAATTTGCAAGTATTTTTATTTGCCAATGCTTTTAGGCAAAAATTGAATTGAATCAAAACCTATCACGTGTCTGAACAAGATGAGGTAGAGGCCCACTGAGAAACTTGGTGGAATGGATAACGTTGAAGGAGCTTGTGTAGGACACATTTGAAGAGTAAACACAGTGAAGAGACAGAAGCATATCCTTCCCCAGGATGCTCTCTGGTCTTTCAACAAAATATAGACTCTGGAATAAATAGCTGCAGAACAAAAGGCATTCTAGAGAAAAATCTGCTACAAAGCTATAGAGACAATATTGGAACAAACTGAAAGACAATGGAATGTAGCTCCCAGGAACACAAGACCTGGAAATATTAAGAAAATCCTTTGCTAAATAAAAGGCTATTGGCTTAGTCACTATACAGCTCCGCAGCAAGTAACAGGGTTATAGATAGGAAATGACAATAATGGTCTTAAAAGATGAGGTACTCATGATCCTCCTGAGCCTCTGCCTCCTTCAGCAATTCCTACCAGCGAGGGCCACCATAATTGGCTCTGACACACGCCTTTAATCCCAGCACTTGGGAGGCAGAGTCAGGCTGATCTCTGTGAGTTTGAGGCCAGCCTGGTCTACAAAGTGAGTTCCAGGATTGCTAGGACTGTTACACAGAGAAAGCCTGTCTCAGAAAAAAAAAAGAAAAGAAAGTTCAACTTAAACTAGGAGACTGGAAACTGAATCTTAGAGTTGGCACTGGCACAGAGTATATAAATCTCTCCTTCCTAAGGACAAAGTTTTGAGATCCATGAAAGTCAGAGCATTGCTTGATGATGGAATAAGTAATGTATTTTTATGCCTTCAGTTTGTGACTAGTGTAGAGGATGGGTGGTGTGAAGCACAGGATAAAGTGGGACGAAAGCCCTGCAATCCATTTCAGATTCCTCCCCGCCTACTCCTTGTCTAATTGATCCCATCACTCAAATCGAATCCATTGTCAGGTCCTTTGAGGTCGTTCTGTTTGGTTCTGGGAGTTACTTCATTGATTCACTCAGCAAGGCTTTCTGAATTGCAAAGGCCATGTGAAAAGCTTCCTACTCTAAACCATATCAGACTTTCCCCTGCAAACGAACAGCTGGCAATAATCTCTATTCCTGAATGTTTACTTCTTCGGTTTCATTGCAATGCTGATTGTAGCAGGTCAGGACAGGCCCTTCCTCCTGGAAGTCTGTCCACTATTTTCATAGTTCTCAGCTGACATTCCTGCATAGTGGTCTTGAGTCTTGTTTTATTTAGCATGCAAATGTAGATTACAGCTCAAAATTTATCCTCCTTTCCCTTTGCTGTCGTTATTTGCTTACATTCTTTTGCTTTTCTGCTGCTGTAATTCTGGCTTGTTACTCGGGAAGAATTACTGCGGTAGCTTTTAAATGTGAGCTCTACTTCTTCTCTCCCCTCCTTCCCTCTGTGTGGATTCTTCTGGAACATCGATCTGATCTCCTCTTCTCTGAATCTGCCCCATAATAGGTATCTTCTCTATGATGAGTAGCTCTCTTTATGACTTAACAATGGACTAGTCTAGAAATCAAACCTAAGCATAATGATATCCAGTGGAACGAGCATTTTCTGGATCCAAGACATTTTAAGACAAAAATCCCTGTTTTAGAAACACTCACCACCAACAGACATCTTCTGCCTCGTTGACCTATATTTCCTCAGAGCTCAGGTCTTAGAAAGTGCTAGTTGAGCAGACAGAACCATGGGGACTTGACACATTTTTTTTATACTTTCGGGCAAAGGGTAGCCCCAGTCCACTGAATGTTCTTTCTTCCTGAGAGGTATAGCAACTGAACAAACCAAGACTTTTAGAAGAAGAGGGATAAGTAACAATGTTTCTGAAAACAATAATATCAGCTATAGGCAAGTTTAATCCATAATTATTAGTCGGAATTTTAGTTTTATAAATTCTAAATAATATTTGGATGTTTTTAATTGATTTCACTATTCTAATGGTATCATGGATTATAAAAATGTATGCTTAATAAACTTAAAAGTTTTCAATAGTGCAAGTAACAGGTTCATTTTAATAGCACTTTAAGTTAATATGGAGAGACATAAAATAAGATTTTGAAAGAAAACTTGCTTGTGATTTTAATATCACCTAAAATTACTGGCCAGCAATCTACGCTCAGCATTGCTCATTACATGGATTCTTTCCCAGTGATTTTTGAGGGACAACTTTGCCAAGTATTTTAGTTCCAGGACTCAAGTGTTTGCATGATTTCAAATTTCTGTTATAACTATCTTTTGATATTGAACCACAGAATTCTCAAAATGTCTGCCAATTGTGAAATGGGACAAGCAACAGATCAAAACTCTATAATGTTTGAAATGTCCTGAAGCTCTCAGGTGAGCTTACCAAATGAGAATACTCCCAAGGCTAGGAAGATAACTTTCTCATCAGTAGGCTCAGGTTTAACACTATGAAATACCACCCAAGGCCAAGACAAAGTGGAAGCAGAGAGTTGGGGGTAGTTGTTGGGCCCTTGTGCAATGGTTAGTGCCATGCTCTGAGATGGGGACCTGGGGAACCTTCTGATATATTTTCACCAAGAAGCACAGGTGGTCCTGGTGGGAGGCGTTAGAGACCACACTCTTTGTATCATCATGAGAAGGAACCAAAACTAGTTACATGCACAAACATAACTAGAAACATGGTTGCTTCTAAAGGAAGTAAAAGTAGGGTCAGGTTAAATAGCTTCTGTAGCCCTCCTTGGACATTGCTGTGCAGTTATGGACTATAGAGCCAGTGAGCCTGGAAATTTACTTTATGTTCTCATCAATACTCTGGCTTAGAGCTGAAATATCACTACTCTTAAATATTTTGACAGCTAGCAATGGGGCTAACCAAACAAGCAGGCTCTAAGATTATGTATGATCTAGTGTTTTGAAGGATTAAAAGGGCCGGGTAGATTGACTTCTTATCAAAGAGTCAGTAATTCTGATTTCATGGTATTTTTTTCCATGAGTCTTCAAATAATGGGAGTGTGAGCCAGAACCTAGCAGGATGGAGAAGTGGGGGAATATCTTAGAAACTTTGTCACCTTGGAGGAGGCAGTGGGCTTCAAACTCACATATTTTTCTCAACAGTTAAATAAATAGAAGTCCTTCACATTTGTTCCGTAGGCTTCTCCTCTGCTGTTCACCATGTACAAGTGAACATTTAGTCAGTATCTTCTTTGAAAAAATAGTATTAATTTATAAAATTTTGAAAAAAATATTTGCTTTTCTTTCATATTTATTTTTGTAGAATTTCTACATAAGTACTATACATAATAATTTCTCTTACATCTCCCTCCTCAACCTCATGTGTCCTTCTCATTTTCTTTCAAATTCATATCCTCTTCTCATTTATTATTGTTACATATGCAAACACACACATATATATATATATATATATATATATATATATATATATATATACCACCTGATGAGTCAATTTAGTATTTGGGAAGGTTCAGCTCATAGTGATACATGTCAAATGTTAGAACAGTATTTGTGGTTTTGATCATGGTGAATTGCTATGCTACTCTTGAAAATGATAATGAAAGATTTTACATATATGTTTATATATATGAATTTATTGGATGAGTGGGTGTATATAATAAGCTGAAATTAAATTAGGCATTTGGACTAATGATTTTTAAATGTATTTACCAATATAATATAGAAGCCTTTAAATGGTCTTGCTTTAAAAATTCAATTACTTTAGAGTTGTTAGAACATTGCAACTTGAATTTTAATGATGCCTCTTCCTAATACCCCATGAGCAGTAATTGGGAATATTGCCCTTGTACCAACTGCAAATGAGGCCAGGCTGACAAAAGATTTCATGTTCCAAGATTTGTCTCATCCATTTATTTTTGGGTTTCAATCATGCTTTTCTTTATGCACACTCATCAAGCATTTTTAATAGCTCAATGCAGTGTAAGGATTTCCTATGTAATCATCATTTAGTATCCCATAAAAGCATTTTAAAAATAAAATCTTTCAAATGTCTAGTCTTTCATTTTTTTCCAATAAAAACCAGTGGCCTTAAAGACATTTGTTCTGGCAGTTGGTTTAAAGATGGGAGAGATTAAAGCCAACAGTACAGAAGAATATAACCTACAGGAAACCAACCGAATACTGAATATGAAATCGCAAGGAATAGCGCTTCTGCTTTCCCAGGCAGGCCTGCCACCTCCAAAACTAGTTTTCACGAGAAGGACAGTTCTGTTCAGATGATTATGGTGTAGCCTATTGAATACATACACCTTTCGTGTGGCAGTGAGCACTCCAAGGTCACTAAGCTTCCAACCCCAGAGTGCAATCGAAATCAATGTTTTGGTACAGAAACAAAACTAAAAGAAAACTGAACTGTACAGCAGCAGCAGATAAAGGAAAGAGCGGTGGAATGGTTCTCTACTACCAGAGAGTGAGGGAGATCCTCCATTCTAGCTCCGTGGCCATTCTCCTTTGATACAGCTGTCCGTAGACACCTCACAGCCACATGGGGAGAAGCTTATCTTTTTTGTACTATAAGAAAATAAGTAATTATTTATATTACTCTTTGTAATCTGTAGATCTGGAAAGAAAGGGAAATCCCAATGTCCTACGCTGGCAACTTTCTGTTGCACACAAATCTCAGAATTCTGCTGAGTAGCTTTTAAAACTATATCTCAGTCTTATAGTAATAATTATTTGACTCTCTTTTAACCTTCTGTCTTTCCTTTTTCTAAGAACTTGTTCCCCAGTATGCTGATGTTAAGATGTGTTGAGACTTTTCTTTTAAGAAATTATGCCCAGAATTTGAACTGTAGCTTGGTGGATAGAATGTTTGCCTCTCATTCAAGAATTGGATTTGATCCCTAGTACAGCATAAATGAGACATGATAGCACAAGCTTGTAATCCTGTCACTTAGCATGTAGATTCAGGAGGATCAGAAGTTCAAGCTCATCCTTGACTACACAGTAAGTTTGAGGTCGTCCTGGGCTTTATGGGACACTGACTGCCCTGCTAGCTCCAAAAATCCACCCATCTTCATCTGCGCTGGGGTTAGAGATGCCCACAGCCACTCCAGCCTTTTATGTAGATGATAGGGATCTGAAGCCAAGTCTTCATGTTTGAGTGGAAAATACTTGACTCACTGGGCAATCTCCCCAGCCTCTGAATGTGCTTAGCTTTATAACCCATTGTTAGGCAAACTGTGTGTCTGTCTATAGGTTTTCATATTGTTCTTTATAGGGACTGAAAGATTATTGGTGTAAGCATTTCCACAATACCAAAGTGTTCAACTATCCTGTCAAGTGTCACAGGCTCTCTTACTCTATTCCTCCCTTCCTTCAAGCACTGCTATCACAGATGTGTGTTTGATAGAACCTTTGCGTTGCCATAAAGTGACAACTGGAATTTGCAAAGTGACTTGTGTGGTTTTACATCTGCTAACAATTTTATAAAAACTACTTACTCGTTTAATTATAAAGTCAAAATCAGAATGATATCATCATTCTGTTTATCTTCATTTTACAGAGGAAGATACACATAGGTGAAGAGTATGTGTACAACTTTCCTTAGTCATTCAGCTAGAAAAAGGTCAAAAATCAGGGGTGGCCATGCTGTCTTGTTCTAGTGCTGTGCTGTTTGGGAGAGATGAACATCCCTTCTAAGAACTTGGGTCATGTCTCATAGTCTCAGATCTGTAGACTATATAGGGGTACTAACCACTCTTCTTAGATGGGGTTGGAAAAGCTGGAATTCCTTTTTGCAAAGAGTGTTCCAGAAAGGTAAACCAGATTCCTTTTGCTGCAAGGTTTTCTGATTGCATTCACACTTCTCAGTCATCACTGATGCTCAATCTCATGACTTCTGTATTCATTCTCCAATACTGTCTGCACATTTAACGTGGTAGTTTGAATGCAATTGCCCTCATAATCTCATAGGGAGTCACTATGAGGAGGTGTGGCTTTGTTAGAGTAGGTATGGCTTTGTTGGAGGAAGAGTGTCACTGTGGAGGTGGGCTTTGAAGTCTCATATATGTTAAAGCCACGCTAAATGTCTCAAATTACTTCTGAGTCGAGGTGTAAGAAGTCCCAGCTCCCTCTCTAGCATCATGTCTGCCTGCACACCACCATGTAACACCATAATAATGGAATAAAATCTTTGAAAATGTAGGCCACTCCCCATTAAATGATTTTCTTTATAAGAGTTGTTGTGGTCATGGTGTCTCTTCATAGCAATTGAAGCACTAAGACGTGATTATACAGGAGCAAGTTCTAAGTGTGAGACAATGATGGCCTCCTCCACACTAAATGGAGTGAGCATTGTGGCAGATGTGAGTGAACCTGGTATGGGCCACAGAGGACTTAAGTTTGCCTTATTAGCTTACTTGATCTCTCAATTCAGTTGTCTGGACTGTGGGGTCAGGGAGATGGTCAGTCAGTAAAGTGTTTGTTGTGTGAGCATGTGAACCTGGGTTTGATTCATAGAATCCACATTTAAAAATAAGGCTGGGTGTGCTTTTACACACCTATTGTCTCAGCACCAGGGCATTCTCTGAGCTCACTGGTCATCCAGCCTAGCTTACTAGTCTAGTGCCAAGCCAGTGAGAAGCTTTTTCTCAACCAGAATGTAGAGCATGGCTAAAGAATGATATTTAAGGCTGTGCTCTGGCTTCTACAGGGACACATCGTGCATGGACACACACATGCACACATGCACACACACATGCACAAATCTGAAAACGGTTAGTGTTAAATTTCTATTAATTTTAGCACTCACTTAAATTCTCTATACAAACCCACCTTTAATTATAATGCTTGGAAATACCAGGTGCAACACAAGGGCATAATCATTGTTTGTTTATATAAAATCTAAAATTACCTTTTAAAATATCCCTGATAAGTTTACAGATAAAACTGAGAGGTTCAAATAATCTGAACTATCTAGGGTGGCTGTGAGAAGAACATAGATTTTTAGACCCAAGCCGCATTGTTCGCATGTCAGAATTGTGCCTGGGCAATTGTCTGCACACATACACACTATATAGCCAAGATGTCACATTCAGTACAACTGCCCCCTGAGTTGTCAAAATGGACGGGAGCCTTTCCTAAGGTTTTACAGCTAAGTTTTGAGCTGACAAGTTTATGGTACCTAGTGTATCTGTAAAGAACTTCCTGTTTTCTGGACCTTGCTAAAACTTTTAGTATGGGTCACCCAAAGGCTGCACATTTTGATCTAAGGGAATGAGTCCAGTTCTTTGCCTCATCTACCTCTCAGCTGTCTTTTGACCCAATAGAACCTAAAACCTAATCTTTTCCCTGGACCCTGGGGAATCTTCCCTTGCATTCACCCACAATCCTGGCTACTGTTAGCCTACAAAACTGCTCTCTCTGTGCTCTGTTTTTATCATTTTTCACTGAGTATAAATATCAGTGCCCACTTAGGGTGTGCCTTGAGTCTTAAATTAGTAAATATTTATAGAGAGGCTGCACCTTGTTAAATACAGCACAGCTGAGTTTTCAATGTGTGTTCAATCTCAGGATGTCTGTCATGATAACACGTCACCTTATCTTAGGTTTTTTTTTTTCTTTTTTGATGTGAAGAGACAAGATACCACGACCCTGGCAACTCTTATAAAGGAAACCTTTAATTGGGACTGGCTTACAGTTTCAGAGGTTTAGTCCATTTTCATCATGGCAGGAAGCATGAGAGCATGTATGCATGGTGCTGAAGAACAATTGAGAGTTCTCCATCTAGATGGGCAAGTAGCAGGAAGAGAAAGTGACACTGGGCCTAGTTTGAGCTTCTGAAACCCCAAAGCTCACTCCGAGTGACACTCTTCTTCCAACAAGGCCACGTCTACTTCAACAAACTATTTCCCAATAGTGCCACTCTGTGAACTTATAAGAGCCACTTTCATTCAAAACTCCACAGTCAGCTCCCTGCCCCCATAGGCTTATGGTCAAATAATAATGCATAACTGCATTCAGTCCTACTTCAAAAATCCCCGTCTATATTCTTTCCCAGTCTCCATGCTGTTTAAAAGTGCAAAGTTCAAAGTCTCTTCTGAGACTCAGTGCAATCTCTTAATTGCAATGCTCTGTAAAATCAAAATGAAAAGAAGATCACAGACTTCTGAAATATAATGGCATTCCAAAAGGAGCACAGTAAGAAAATATTGGACTAAATCAAGATTGAAAATCAGCTGGACAAACCCCATACTCTTCAATTCCATGTCTGATGTCAAAGCACTCTTCAGATCTCCAACTCCTTTCATCTTTGTTGCCTGCAAAACTCTTTAACTCTCTTGGACTGGTCCCACACCTAGTCAACAACTTTCCTCAGCAGATAACCTATGACTCTGGTATCTCCAATATCCTGGGGTCCCTAAGAATATTCAGCCTTCATCCTCACTGCTTCATGCAATGACCTCTCTTGACCTCTAGGCAAGGACACCTCTACTTCACACCTGGCCTCAGTGGCTTTCCTTGGCAGGAGAAGAAGATCCCATAATCTTTTCTTGTATTTTTTTACTCTCAAGCCAGAAACCATGTGGCCAAAGCTTCCATGTTCTGCTGCTTGTAGGGGTTGGAACTTGGGTCCCTCATTCAGCTACATTTTCACCAGTTTTCTGTTTATGATGGTTCCCATTATGGTTGAAGTTTAGCTATCTTGGAATTGGATCTGCAGATTAGGCTGGCCTCCAAACTTAGAGATCTGCCAGCCTCTGCCTCCCAAGTGTTTGAAACAAAGGCATGCACTACACGACCACCTCTAAGCTTTTCTTTAATTCCTTTTTGCAAGTTAGTTGTGTAGGATCTTGTCTAGCTATTGGCCATTCAGCTCTTTACTAAACCAATCGTAATGATACGTCTTCACACAGTATAAAGAAATACTCTGCAACAGTCCTCAAATCCTCATAAAAGCCATATGGAGAAGACAAGAAGTGATTTCCCAGAAAAGGGAATCTACAGAAGGAATTAGGAATTAGGAAGGGTGAGATACTCCTTGAGTTTATATTAGAAAACTGAAGTGTATTGAATGAGATCAGAATGTCTCTGTATTCAGTTGTCTGACAGCTGTCTCCAGAGGTATGAGCATCCCTTTGATCTTGGATGCAGATCTCGGCTAAGACAGTAGCCATGTGTTTCAGGCCTGTTTGATTCTTCTATTTCTCTTGTAATAGATTTTTTTGTCTATTAATGAGTACATTGAGCTGGATTTCATTCATCTATATGGCATTCACATATACTGTCAATCACTGAGCTTAAAAATGTAGAGGTAGAAATACTGTACAATCCCTGACTGAGAGAAGCTTTCAAATGAGTGCAGTACGCAGATGTTTCTGACAATTAAAAAAAATATATAATTACAATAATAAATGTATGAAGTACCATTGAAATGTAAGAAGGAAGGATAGAGTGCATCGAGCATAGAATAAATTTGTAATAGAGCAAGTGATATTTAAATCTTGTCTCAATTCCCTGCATATCAGACCATATTAGCCCATGGACAAGTATAAAACCATTCATGCGTACAAATACCTGGTATGTTATGGGATAAAATTGTTTGGTTATGACTATAACATAACATGTCCCAAAGCTTTTTAAGGAAGCTGAGAAAGATAGGTTAAATTCAGTTGTTAAAGGCCTCTTGTAACAATTCCTGTTAATCTATACACTGAAATTTTAAGTAGGAAATTTGGATTGTACAAAATTTGGTTTCAGTTGAGCAATATGGTAGTAGACAGTTTTTAAAGCAGTGGTTAGTCCCAAGCACTCCATAGGCATATAAGAAATGACAAGGGACCAGATTTTAACATTGAAACCATAAGAGAAATAGATATTTGAAATTGAATTAAGATATATTTTAATCATTATTTAGAAACTGATAGAAGTTTGATTAGGAAGAATAAAATCAGTGATCTCTTACACAATATGTTGACTATAACAAATAATAATAATAAATGTGTTATATACTTTAGAAATTTCTAAGAAAGTAGATTGTAAGTGCAGTTACCACAAAGAAGACATGTGAAATAGTAATGCAACAATCTATTGTTATTCAAAAACATGCATAATTTAAGACATATTGTACATATTAATCTTAATATATACAACTTTTATTAAATAAAACAACACAGTTGAAAGTTTCCAATGAAGAGAACCATATTAGAGAAACAAGGACCACTGTGATAGGTGAGAGTTTCAGCTTGGGCATACTAGTGGAGGGTTATTTTGTTCACATGGAAGAGCAGGAGGCTCAGAATGAGACCCATGGATCGACTGTGAATGTGAGAGCTTTGGGAGTCTCGGGAGATAGACCTGAGCTTCTTAAGTCATTCCACTTTAATCGGAGCCCTGCATCTAGAGTTCAGAGGAATGATAAATGATGCTCAGGATTATGTAGAGGAGCAAAGGTTGTGAAAGCCATACAATATATAAAATTCACTGAAGAGAGCTTCTGAGAGGAAAAGACAAAGAATTAAACTAAAATAGTGGGAAACACAGACTTGGGGTCCACAATTTACAGACCAGATATTTGAATTCAAACTCAGAATAGAAAAAGAAATGGATACATTAGAATCAATGCAACCTGATATTAAATCAATACGAGTGGGAGAGCAAAGGAGTGTGTGTGTGTGTGTGTGTGTGTGTGTGTGTGTGTGTGTGTGTAAGACTGAAGTCAAAGCTATTGGCATTAATACTATTATTGTTGTTTTTAATGGCACTATTGATTATGATAATGGTTAACATTTATAATAAGTGTCTTTGTCTCTGTCTTCAAGGCCAGCCCCATCCACCATAGCCTTTGCTGAAGTCAAGCTGAAAGCAACCATGAGAAAGGCTTCTTCCTCTCCCCTCCTAACACTGTCTTTCTGGTTAGATTTGTTGATAAATTCTTCAGACTTTGAAGTCACAGCCTTCCTTTCATGTGTAATCAGCTTCACACCCTGTCTTTCTTTGATCTTATAATAGTTTATGTTTCTCAGATGCAGGTGAAAATGAGACAACGTGAGATATACAGAGGTTTCTTAGGAGAAATATCTGTAAAATATTAGGGTTGGGAATTAAACTGGAAAAGGTGGACAGAACCTTCAGACTGATGAGGGTTGAGCTCACTTCAGGAGAAGAGGAAGAAAAATAGGATCACCAAGACCACAGACTGTAGAACAGGCAAATAAAAATGTATTCAAGATCATGAGAAGTCTTTTTAGACAATTACCATTTGAAGGTAGACCGTAGTCTCTCACCATTAATCACTCATTGGCTAGGAAGAATCTAGGAAGAGTGGAATCAATATTTACATAGAGATGAGCCCCATCTGTGCATGATCATCGCAGGTGCTGTCAGTGACTCATGACACTTTTTCCTGAGTGTTCTACTGGCATATATATTCTAAATCATGCAAAAAAAGGCTCAGTATGTGAAGTCCCACACCATTGTAAATTATTTTAATTGTGACCAAATTGTATTCCAATCCCTTTCTCGATTACCAGTGTATCACTGTGTCCTTAACACAGAAGATTATTTTCCTAAACACAGCCGTATTTTGCAGCAGTTCTGAGTGGGTTTGTTTGTGCATGTGTGTGCAGTACCCGCAGAGGCCAGGAAAGGATATCACATCCTCTAGAGCTGGATTATTATGAGCTGCCTGACATAAATGATGAACTTGACTTGAATCTTCCGGAAGAGCTGTAAATGTTCTTAACTTCTGAGCCATCCCTCTAGTCCCTTACTTGACATTTTGGGCTTTTTCTTTGAACTTATCTCTCGAGTTCAAGATAAGGCTCTCAACAGATTGTTAGAGCAATCATAGAATGCATGTCTGGCTTTCAGAAAGATGAAATCAAATTAAGTCTTCATAGAGCAGACATGATAGAGGATGGTGCATGACTCCATAGAAAGAGGAAGAATGACATCGCGAGCTATTATGTGTGTGCCTGTTCTCTAACCCTTCCCACACCAATTGGGTTTTGAGATAACCCTCTAGCCTGAGACCTATTTCTGTATGTTTAATCTACTTTGAGTTTGGGTTCCTTATCACAGCAGTCAAATGACATTGACTAATGTCTGTAATCCATAAATAGGAAACTCAGAAATGCGAAATGGGCTGCAGGACAAGCAAGTAAGGACCATGTTCTGCAGCTACATGGAAGAGTAGCACTAGGACAAGTCGTTCAAAGAAAGCAGGTTGTCGTCTGGCTTAGTAACCAAGAGTTACTAAGATCTGGTTACAGGAAGCAGAGTATTAGATAGACATCCTCACAGCAACAAGGAAGAAGTTGGTATCTTCAGTCGAGTGAGAGGCAAAACATAGGCCAGAATATTTGAATTGATTGGAGATACGATGTTCTGATGATGAGAAACTTTTATGTATCCAATACATATCACTGGCTATCCACAATCTCTTAAGCAGTTCTGTATTTCACAGTCTAAGAGGGGGCTCAGGGTCATGGGTGGCAATGTCAGTGTGAATGTGTGGCAACTGCTGTGCCCCAGAGGAAGGCACCAATTGTCTAGGGAAGTGAGAAGTCGTGAAGTGAGTAGATGGCACATTGCTCGATTATGAAATAGTTTGTGGAAAAACAGTGCAAATTAACTTTTCCCCAGAAAGACTCACAGTGGCTGTTTCTTTAGAGAAGCAGTCAACAAGATAGCATGATCTGAGGGATTTATTCAGAGAGGGAGCTTAGGAAATACTAAGTACACAGCTTGTCTGTTTCATGTCTCCTAAGGCCCAGGTGACAGGTGAGGTAGCCATGAAAAATAGTTCTGTGTCTTCTTCAGCCAGAAGAATTGCTTTAACACACAGTTTCTCAACTTCCCCAAGGCCAAAGTTAAAATGCAAGACAAAGTTGGAAGTTTTATTTTTTTAAATACAACCCAACCTTATCAGCCAGAGAAGACTAGACTTAAACACAGCTCACGGTAGTTTGTTCTGGTTTAACCTTGAACACTTACTGTCTTGGGTTTTTTTTTAAAGATACAGTAACAAAAGGAAAAAAAGGAAGAAAGCAAGGAAAGATGCCCAAGCTGCTTCTCATGTTGTGGGGGAAGATGGCCAAACATCTAACCTTCTGTGGTTCCTCCTTTTCTACATTTCGTTACTATCTTGAATGTCTTATTATCACAGACATTATTTGTGTAGAGCCTCCAAAATATTTTTTTTGATGTTTTAATTAGTTTTCCATTTTTATAACAAAATACCTGAGACAACATGTTACTGGAGTTTCCAGGGTCATAGCCTGGGCCTTGGCAGCTCTAACAACCTAGGCTTGGCCATCCATCCGCAATGAGTCAATTATATAGAGATATAATCATGAAAAACAGAAAAAGGCTTATTCAGTGTCCCACATTGAGAAAAGAAGCAACGAAAGAGACACATTGACCCTTCATGTCTATTTTTGGGTACTTAACTTGAAGTTTGGATTTCTTATTCTTTTAACTTCTTATGATTTATTTTTATTTGTTTGTGTGTTATACACACACGTTTCTGTGTGTTTGTATTGGTGTATGTGTATGTGTGAGTGTACATTACATGTGTGTGAGTGTATATTACATGTGTGTGAGTGCCCATGGAAGCCAATCGAAGGAATTGAATTTCCTGGTATTGGTGTTCCAGGCAGTCGCTAGCCACCGAATGTAGTTACTGGGAACCAAACTGGAGTTCTCTGAAAAATAGTTAAGTGTTTTTATCTGCTAAACCATTCCTCTAGCTTACAAGTTTAGGTTACAATGGAGAGCAATAGAGATGCACAACAGCAATTATCTGTCATTAGTGTGTGTCTTACCCATCAACTCTTCAGGACTCTGCAAAATCTCTTTCCTGAAGACAAGTCCTTTCAGTGGCTGGGGAATGTTGGATTTATTTGGAACAGTTCTGTCATTTGTCTTATAACCAAACAGGGGACACAGTTCTTGGGAGAATGAGTTTCCAATGTATAATTCAGGGGGATATAAGCAAACTATAGTACATAGGGAATGCCAGGGACTTCTTAGAGGATCTTTTTTTGTTTTGTCCTCTCTCTCCCTCCCTCCCTCCCTTCCTCCCTCCTTCCCTCCCTCCCTCCCTCCCTCCCTTCCTCCCATCCTCCCTTCCTCCCTCCCCCCCTCCCTCCCTCCAATCTTTCTTTCTTTTTTCTTTCTTTCTTTCTTTCTTTCTTTCTTTCTTTCTTTCTTTCTTTCTTTCTTCTCTCTCTCTCTCTCTCTCTCTCTCTCTCTCTTTCTTTCTTTCTTTCTTCTCCTCTCATATATTGCTTTCCAACCACAGTTTCCACTCCTTCCTCTCCTCTCTGCTCCTCCCTCTACCTCTGCTTTCTCCCAGATTCACTCCTCCTCTGTTTTCCTACAGAAAAGGGTAGGCCTCCTAGGGGTATCGACCAAACATGGCATAACAGGTTGCAATAAGAGTAGGCCCAAATCCTTACATCAGTGCTGGGTAAAACAACCCAATAGGAGGAAAAGGGTCTCAAAAGCAGGCAAAATAGCCAGAGACATCCTCTACTCTCACTGTTAGGAGTTCCACAAAAACACCAAGCTACAGAACTGTAACATATATGCAGAGAACCTAAGTCATCCCCATGCTGGCTCCCTGACTGTTGGTTAAGTCTCTGTGAGCCCCTATGAGTGTGGGTTAATTGATTCTGTGGGTCGTGTTTTGTGGTGTCCTTGACCCCTCTGGCTCCTACAATCCTTCCTTCCCTTTTGCAGAAATTAGTCTGCTAGTCTACTATTTTAGGCTCTGATTTCCAGTATAGCAGAATATCATTAGCGATCATTTCATTGATTACTTTTTTTCCTAGTCGATTTGACTCTGTCCCAGGTCTCTGAGCTATCGAATCTCTGGCTGCCAGATGTGAGCTCCCTCTCATGGTGTGGGTCTCCAGCTGCACCAGTCATTGGTTGGCCACTCACACAAGTTCTGCATTACCTTTAACTCAGCACACCTTGCAGACGATACATTGTAGATCGAAGGTTTTATGGCTGAGTTGGTGTCTGAGTCCCTCCACTGGGAGTCTTGCATGGTTATAGAAGATGGTTTGTTTAGACTCTATATCTGCCATTTCTGGAAGTCTTTGCTAGGGTCATCCTGGTAGATTCCTGGAAGTTTCCATTCCACTAGGTTTTTACCTCACCGCTGAAATGTTCTTTTAGTTCCAGTCTCTCTCATTAGTCCCTTCCTTCACTTCTGATCCCTCTTACTCTCACTGCAACCTGCCTCCAATTCACCCAAAAAATATTTCTATTTCTCCTTCCCAGGGTGAGTCACGCATTCTCCCCTTGAGCCCTTTCTGTTACTTAGCCTCTTTGAGTACATAGTATGATTATCTATTACAGATAATATCCACTTATAAGTGAGTACTTACCATGCCTGCCTTTCTGTACCTGGATTACCTCACTCAGGATGATTGTTTATTTAGTTCCATCCATTTGCCTACAAATTTCAAGATATCATTTTTCAACAGCTAAGTAATACTAAATGGTGTAAAATGTACCACATTTTCTTTATCCATTCTTTGGTTCAGGTACACCTAGGTTTTTTTCAGTTTCTAGTTATTACAAATAAAGCCACAATGAACGTAGTTGAGCAAGTGTCCTTGTGGTAAGATGGAGTATCCTACCCAACGATGGGATAGCTGGATCTTGAGGTAGATTGATTCCCAATTTTCTAAGAAACTACTATATTGATTTCACAGTGGCTGTGCAAGTTTTGCACTTCCACCAGCAATGGAGGAGTGTTTTCCTTGCTGCACAACTTTACCAGAATGAACTATCATTTGTATTTTTCACCTTAGCCATATTGACAGGTGTAAGATGGAATCTCAAAATCATTTTTATTTGCATTTCCTTGATGGCTAAGGATGTTGGAACATTTCCTTAAGTTTTTTTTTTTCGTTGTTGTTGTTTTTTTGTCATTTGAGATTCTTCCATTTAGAATTATCTGGTTAAGTCTGTACCCCACTATTTAATTAGATTATTTTTTTTGTTTATGCCTAGTATCTTGAATTCTTTATATACTTTGAATATTAACCCTCTGTCAGATGTTGAGTTGGTGAGAGTCTTTTCTCATTCTGTGGGCGAACATTTTTGTCCTATTGACAGTGTCCTTTGCCTTACAGAAAGTTTTCAGTTTCATGAAGTCCCATTTATTGATTGTTGATCTTGGTACCTGTGCTATTGGTGTTCTGTTCAGGATGTTATCTCCTCTGCTAACGTGTTCAAGGCTATTATCCACATTCTCTTCTGTCCGGTTTGGTATATCTGGTTTTATGTTGAAGTCTTTGATCCACCTGGACTTGAGTTTTGTGTAGAGTGATAGATATGGATCTATTTGCATTCTTTTACATGACAACATCCAATTAGACTAGCACCATTGAACAAAGATGATTTTCCCCATATCTATGGCTTATTTATCAAAAATTAAGTGTTCAATAGGTGTGTGGATTTATTTATGGGTCTTTGATTTGAGTCCATTGAACAATCTGTCTGCTTTTGTTTCCAATACCATGTTGTTTTTAGTACTAGAGTTTTGTTATATAGCTTAAAATTAGGGGAGTGATACCTCTGGAAGTTATTACAGTATTTAGGTTGTTGTTTGCTATCTTGTTTTGTTTTTGTGTTTCATATGAAGTTGAGTATTGTTCATTCAAGATCTGTAAGAAGTGTGCTGGAATATTAATGGGGTTTGCTTTGAATCTGTAGATAGCTTTTGGTAAGATGGCCATTTTTATTATGTTAATCTTACTGACCCACGAGTGTGGAAGATCTTTCTATCTTTTGATATCTTCCTCAATTTCTCTCTTCAAAGGCTTGAAGTTATTGTCATCCAAGTTTTTCACTGCTTGGTTAGAGTTACCCCAAGATATTTCATATTATTTGTGGATATTGTGAAGGGTGTTGTTTCTCTGATTCCTTTCTCAGTCTATTTGCTAGTTTGTCATTTGTATAGAGGATGGCTACTAATTGTTTTTCTTTCTTTCTTTCTTTCTTTCTTTCTTTCTTTCTTTCTTTCTTTCTTCCTTTCTTTCATTAAAAATGTATCCAACAACTTTCCTGAAGGTATTTATCTGTGGTAGGATTTCCCTGGTAGAATATTTGGGATTGCTTATATATGCCATAATATCATCTACAAATAGTGATACTTTGACTTCTTTCTTTCTAATTTGCATCCCCTATGCCCCTGTAGTTGTCTTATTGCTTTAGCTAGAACATCAAATACTGTATTGAACAGATATGAAAAGAATGGATAGTCTTGTCTTGTTCCTGATTTTAACTGATTTGCTTTCAGTTATTTTTCCATTTAATTTTATGCTTGCTATAAGATTATTGCAAATTGCCTTTATTATGCTTAGGTATATTCCTTATATTCCTGATCTCCCCAATAATTTTATCATCAAGTGGGTGTTATATTTTGCCAAAAGTTTTTCAGCATATAATGAGATGTGTATTTTTTCTTTCAGTTTGTTTATAAAGTAGATTACATTGACAGATTATTTATTTCCTATGTTTTCATGGGGTAGTTAGCTGCCTTAGGTTGTAACTTTACTTTTAGTTCTTTCTGTAGGGTTGGATTGTGGATAGATATTGTTTAAATTTGACTTTATCAAAAAATATCTTATTTTCTCCATATATAGTGATTGAAAGTTCTGCCAGGTAGTATTCTGGACTGGCATATGTGGTCTTTTAGAGTCTGCAGCACATCTGTTCAGGTTCTTCTGGCTTATAGAGTCTGTGTTGAGAAGTCAGGTTTAATTAGATTTACCTTTACATACTACTTGATATTTTCCCTTTGCAGCCTTTAATATTGTTTCTTTTTTCTGTATGTTTAAAATTTTGATTATTACATAATAAAGGGGATTTTCTTTTTTGTTCCAATCTAATTGTTGTTCTTTAAGCTTCTTGTACTATATAGACATATCCTCTTCTAAGTTAGGAAACTTTTTTTCTGTGATTTTGTTGAAAATATGTTTTTTGCCTTTGAATTAAGATTCTTCACCTTCTTTTACTATTATTCTTAGGTTTGGTCTTTTCATAGTTCACAGATTTCCTGGATTTTTTATGCCAGGAATTCTTCTAGATTTAACTTTTTCTTTGACCTACTTCTTATCTATTGTTTTTATCATATTTTCAATATCTGAGATTCTTCCATCTCTTGTATTCTGTTGGTGATGTTTGCATCTGTTGTTTCTGTTACTTACTTAGATATAGATTTTCTATTTCCTGTTTTCTTTTTTGCCTTTACTTCCATATTCAGGTCTTAAACTGTTTTATTTGTTTCCTTTAAATATTTGCCTTTCTTGACTTTCTTTAAGAGATTTATTTATTTCCTCCTGTAGTTTGTGTTTTTTTGGCTTTCTTTGGGGGATTTATTCATTTCCTCCAATTGTTTGTTTGTATTTTCATGGATTTCTTTAAAAGATTTATTCATTTACTTTTTAAGGACCTTTGTCATCTTCATAAAGTTGATTTTGAAGTTGTTTTCTTGTGTTCCACCATGTTGGAATGTTCATGGCTTGCTGTAGAAGGATAGCTAGGCTCTGATGATGACATATTGCCCTAACTGTTGTTGACTGTGTTCTTAAACTGGCATCAAGTCATCTGAGTTTGGGGTGATTTTAGGTCTAGTTACTGATTTCTGAATTTTTCTTTGTTGGATGGGTATGGTTTTTGATGTTTATTTTTGCTTTTCATTTGTTTTTGTTTTTGTTTTTTGTTTGCTTGTTTTGGGTCTGGTTTGGTTTTCTTTTTTCCTCCTTTGTTTCTGTTTCCTCTTTCATCTTCTGATCTTTGCAACCTGAATCTGACAGCCATTTCATCAGGGAGTGGGGGCTGGAGTACTGGCAGCTATTTGGCCTTTAGCCTAGCAGAGGGTACCTATGGAAGTTGGGGATGGGGCATAGTGATGAGAAGGAGAATAGAGATGGAGGATGATGTGAAGAGGCACCTAGAGAGTGAAGGAGGTTCCCTGGTGGCCACCTATCTGGAATTATTGCTGCTACATGGTCTCTGGTCCAGCAGGGTGTCTCTGTCCAAGTTTTCCTATCTGTTCTTCTGGCACGAGTGGTCTGTTTTCCTGGCTGGCATAGCCTGTACCTGTTCTTCAAACTGACATGGCTTGCACCTGTTCTCTCAATAGAACAGCTTATTTAACCTCAACAAGATAAATTAAAACCAAAACTAATAGCGACAAATTAACATGCAAATGATTGGCTCCCGTTTCTTTTTTGCTTAATTTTAATTTAAAATTTATTTCAATTTCTTAATGTTGAGTGGGTTCCCATGCCACGGTGTGCATGTGGAAGTCAGTGGATAACTTTGGGGAGCCAGTTCATTCTTTACCTCTTAATATGGGTTCTGTGAATCCAACTTGGGTAGCTGAGTTTGTATTATCCTTTACCTACTGAGCCATCCTGTTGAAACTTCTTCATTAATGTTATATCTTATCCTTTGTCCATGATGCTAAATGGAATCTGAGGTCTCTGGTTAAGTCAAAAATTTCTGTTTGACTTCTTATTAGTCTGAAAGAGAACGAAATATTTGACTTCCCTAAGTTTCCATGCCCTCATCTGTAAAATGGAGGAATTCTTGCTCTAATTCAATGAGGAAATGTATGGAAACTACCACAACTGAACAATGATGAATAGATCATAGCCAAGTTCTGGTAAGCAGGAACAAGGAAGCCAGGCCAAAGCCTAGTTCTAACCACTAGGTCCTGAACAAGTACTCAGCTTCTTCACTTGTAAAGAGATATGGTCATACTTCACTTCATATCTCTGATGAAGATTAATGTAACACATTTTAGTAGGGTGTAAATAATAGACTAATTGTTAAAACTTCTCAGAATAGAATCAACACAAGGTTAAACATCCACAAATTGATTTTTTTTCTCATAAGGGTATTATATTGATATGTTTTCAAATCAGTATGTCTAAGATCTTTGTAAAAAATATTTGCAGAGAATTTATTTTATTATCATCTTTTACTGTAGTAATTCCTCATAAAGACTAAAAGCATGAATTAGTGGATTCACTTTGCCATTTCATTAATACATATATGCATATATAATATATATGCATTGATTATAGAAAATATTTTGAAATTTAGAGAAGAGTCACTTTTTTTGTAATTTTATGAAATTATAAAAGTTTCCATTTCTGCCCCTCCTCCCACCACCCTCCCACTCCCCCCCCACTCCCTCTACTCCTCCCTCTCCATCCCAAAGAGCAGTCAGGGTTTCCTGCCTTGTGGGAAGTTCCAGTTCCTCCCCCCTCCCTCCAGGTCCAGGAAGGTGAGTGTCCAGACAGACTGGATCCGCAAAATCCAGTATATGCAGAGGAAATAAGTCCCAGTGCCATTGTCAATGGCTTTTCAGAAAGACTCCGGCCAGCCACATTCAGAGAATCCGGCCACATTCAGAGAATCTGGTTGGATTGCATCCTCGTTCAGTCCCAGTCCAACTGGCCTTGGTAAACTTTCATTAGATCCGTCCCCTTGTATCAGTGAGTGATGACATCCATCGAAGTCCTCATTTCCTTTTTCATTTTCTTCGTCCTTCTGCTCCTCATTTGGACCTTGGGGGGCTCAGTCCGGTGCTCCAATGTGGGTCTCCATCTGTATCGCCATCCATCGTGGGATGAAGGTTCTCTCTGATCTTGCCGTCTTTGCTCACGTTCTCTTTCCTTCTGCTTCTCGTTTGGACCTAGGGAGTTAAGTTCAGTGTTACGATGTGGGTCTCTGTCTCTATCTCCATCCATCGCCAGATGAAGATTCTATGGTGATAAGCAAAATATTCATCAGTATGGTTATGGGCCTAGGCCGTTTCAGGCACCCTCTCTTCTGTCCCGAGAACAATCTGGGGATCTCTCCTTGGACCTGTGATCCCATTTATAATCAAGTCTCCTGTAAACCCTAAGATGACTCCCTTAGTTGAAATATATTCTTCCCTGATCTCACATCCATCCTTCCTTTCTCCCCCCATCCCAGTCCACCTAGCTTTCCCCATTCCTCCCCTACTCCCTTCTCTCTAACCCTCTCCCCTTCCAACAACCATCCCACCACCCCATGCACCCGAGGTTACCTGGGACTCTTATCTATTTCCAATCTCCAGGCAGATAGCTTCATGATTTTCATCAGGTTCACCTTCTTATTTAGCTTCTCTAGGATCACGAATAATAGGCTCAAAGACCTTTAATTATGGTTAGAATCCACATATGAGTGAATACATACCATATTTCTCTTTTTGGGTCTGGCTTACCTCACTCAGTAAAGCGTTTTCTATGTCCATCCATTTTCATGCAAAATTCAAGATGTCATTGCTTTTTACTGCTGAGTAAAACTCTAATGTGTATATGTTCCACACCTTTTTTAACCATTCTTCTATTGAGGGGCACCTAGACTGTTTCCAGGTTCTGGCTATTACAAATACTGCTGCTATGAACATAGATGAACAAATGCTTTTGTGGTATGATAGGGCATCTCTTGGGTATATTCCCAAGAGTGGAATTGCTGGGTCCTGAGGGAGGTTGACTCCCAGTTTCCTGAGAAACTGCCACACTTCTTTCCACAGTGGCTGCACAAGTTTGCATTCCCACCAACAATGGATGAGTGTTCCCCTCATTCCACATCCTCTCCAGCATAGGCTATCATTGGTGTTTTTGAGTTTGGCTATTCTGACAGGTGTAAGATGATATCTCAAAGTTATTTTGATTTGCATTTCCCTGATCGCTAAGGAGGTTGAGCATGACCTTAAGTGCCTTTTGGCCATTCGGAGTTCATCTGTTGTGAATTCTCTGTTCAGTTCAGTACCCCATTTTTTAATTGGGTTAATTAGAGTTTTAGTGTCTAGTTTCTTGAGTTCTTTGTATATTTTGGAGATCAGACCTTTGTCTGATGAGGGGTTTGTGAAGATCTTCTCCCAGTCGGAAGGTAGTCTTTTGGTCTTACTGACAGTGTCCTTTGCTTTACAGAAGCTTCTCAGTTTCAGGAGGTCCCATTTATTCATTGCTCTCTTATTGTCTGAGCTCCTGGGGTTCTGCTTAGGAACTGGTCTCCTGTGCCTATATCTTGTAGACTACTTCCCACTTTCTCTTCTATCAGGTTCAAAGTGGTTGGATTAATGTTGATGTCTTTAATCCATTTCGACCTGAGTTTTGTGCATGGTGATAGATATGGATCTATTTTCATTCTTCTACAGGTTGAGATCCAGTTATGCCAGCACCATTTGTTAAAGATGCTTTCCTTCTTCCATTGTATGCCTTTAGCTCCCTTGTCAAATATCAGGTGCTCATACGTTTGTGGGTTAATACCCGGTTCTTCTATTCGATTCCATAGGTCGACTTCTCTGTTGTTATGCCAATACCAAGCTGTTTTCAATACTGTAGCTGTGTAATAGAGTTTGAAGTCAGGGATGGTAATGCCTCCAGAAGTTCCTTTATTGTATAAGGTTGTTTTGGCTATCCTGGGTTTTTTGTTTTTCCATATAAACTTGATTATTGTTCTCTCAAGGTCTGTGAAGAAGTTTGATGGAATTTTGATGGGAATTGCGTTGAATCTATAGATTGCTTTTGATAGAATTGCCATTTTTACTATGTTGATTCTCCCAATCCAAGAACAGGGCAGTTTTTTCCATTTTCTGGTATCCTCCTCAATTTCTTTCTTCAAGGACTTAAAGTTCTTGTCAAATAGGTCTTTCACTTCCTTGGTTAGAGTTACCCCAAGATATTTTATGCTATTTGTGGCTATCATGATAGGTGATGTTTCTCTGATTTCCCTCTCTGCTTCTTTATCCTTTGTGTATAGGAGGGCAACCAATTTTTTCGAGTTGATCTTGTATCCTGCCACATTACTAAAGGTGTTTATCAATTGTAGAAGTTCTTTGGTAGAGTTTTTGGGGTCGCTTATGTACACTATCATATCGTCTGCAAATAACGAAAGTTTAACTTCATCCTTTCCAATTCGAATCCCCTTAATCCCCTTATGTTGTCTTATTGCTATTGCTAGAACTTCAAGCACTATATTGAAGAGGTATGGAGAGAGTGGACAGCCTTGTCGCGTTCCTGATTTTAGTGGAAAGGCTTTGAGTTTCTCTCTGTTCAATTTGATGTTAGCTGTCGGCTTACTATATATTGCTTTCATTATATTTAGGTATGATCCTCGTATACCCAATCTCTCCAACACCTTTATCATAAAGGGGTGTTGAATTTTGTCAAATGCTTTTTCAGCATCCAATGAAATGATCATATGGTTTTTTTCTTTCAGTTTATTTATATGATGGATTACATTGATAGATTTGCGTATGTTGAACAAGCCCTGCATCTCTGGGATGAAGCCCACTTGATCATAATGGATAATTTTTCTAATGTATTCTTGGATTCGGTTTGCTGGTATTTTATTGAGTATTTTAGCCTCAATGTTCATGAGTGAGATTGGTCTGTAATTCTCTTTCTTGGTTGTGTCTTTGTGTGGTTTTGGTAGCAGGGTAACTGTAGCTTCATAAAAAGAGTTTGGCAATGATTCTTCTGTTTCTATATTGTGAAATACATTAAGGAGTATAGGTATTAGCTCTTCCTGGAAGTTCTGGTAGAATTCTGCATTGAAACCATCTGGCCCTGGGCTTTTTTTGGTGGGGAGGCTTTTGATAACAGCTTCTAATTCTTTGCGACTAATAGGTCTATTTAGATTGGTCACTTGCTCTTGATTTAACTTTGGTAAATGGTATTTATCTAAAAACCAATCCATTTCTTGTACATTTTCCAACTTTGTGGCATATAAACTCTCATAGTAAGATCTAATGATTCTCTGAATTTCCACTGTGTCTGTTGTTATGTCCCCCTTTTCATTTCTGATCTTATTAATTTGAGTGTTCTCTCTCTGCCGTTTGATTAGTTTGGCTAGGGGTTTGTCAATCTTGTTGATTTTCTCCAAGAACCAACTTTTTGTTTCGTTGATTTTTTGGATTGTTTTCTGTGTTTCTATTTTGTTGATTTCAGCCCTCAGTTTGATTATTTCCAGTCTTCTACTCCTCCTGGGAGAGTCTGCTTCTTTTTTTTCCAGAGCTTTTAGGTGTGCTGTTAAGTCTCCAATATATGCTTTCTCTGTTTTCTTTAATTGGGCACTTAGTGCTATGAACTTTCCTCTTAGAACTGCTTTCATTGTGTCCCATAGGTTTGAGTATGTTGTGTCTTTATTTTCATTAAATTCAAGGAAGACTTTAATTTCTTTCTTTATTTCTTCCTTGACCCAAGGATGATTCAGTAGCTGACTGTTCAACTTCCACGCATTTGTAGGCTTTCTGAAATTCGAATTGTTATTGAATTCTAACTTTATTCCGTGGTGATCCGACAAGACACAGGTGATTACTAATATTTTTTTGTATTTGTGTAAGTTTGCTTTGTTACCGAGTATGTAGTCAATTTTCGAGAAAGTTCCATGAGCTGCAGAGAAGAAGGTATATTCTTTCCTTTTTGGGTAGAATGTTCTATAGATATCTGTTAAGTCCATTTGATTCATTACCTCTAGCAATTCTCTTATTTCTCTGTTGAGTTTCTATTTGATTGCTCTGTCCATTGGTGAGAGAGGTGTGTTGAAGTCTCCTACTATTAGTGTGTGTGGTTTGATGACTGCCTTGAGTTCTAAAAGTTTTTCTTTTACATAAGTGGGTGCTTTTATATTAGGGGCATAGATATTCAGGATTGAGACTTTCTCCTGATTAATTGTTCCTGTTATGAGTATGAAATGTCCATCTCCATCTCTTCTGATTGATTTTAGTTTGAAGTCAATTTTGTTAGATATTAGAATGGCCACACCCGCTTGTTTCTTAGGTCCATTTGCTTGGAAAACCTTTTCCCAACCCTTTTCTCTGAGTAGATGTCTATCTCTGTGGTTGAGGTGTGTTTCTTGTAAACAGCAGGATGTTGGATCCTGTTTTCTTATCCAGTCTCTAAGTCTGTGCCTTTTTATAGGTGAGTTGAGTCCATTAATACTAAGTGATATTAATGACCAGTGGTTGTTGATTCCGTTTATTATTTGTGTGTGTGTGTGTGTGTGTGTTTGTGTAGTAGAGCTTGTGTGTTTCTCTTCTTTGAGTTGTGGTTGTGAATGGTCGCTAGATGTCTGGGTTATTGTAGGCATTGATGGCAATGTTGGATTCCTTGGGTTGCGATTTTCCTTCTATTACTTTCTGTAGGGCTGGATTTGTGGCTACGAATTGTTTAAATTCATTTTTATCCTGGAATATTTTGTTTTCTCCGTTGATAGTGAATGATAACTTGGCTGGGTATAGTAGTCTGGGTTTGCATCCATGGTCTCTTAGTTTCTGCAGTACCTCCATCCAGGATCTTCTGGCTTTCATGGTTTCCATAGAGAAGTCTGGTGTAAGCCTGATAGGTTTACCTTTATAAGTTACTTGACCTTTTTCCTTTGCAGCTCTTAATATTCTTTCTTTAATCTGGATGTTTTGTGTTTTGATTATTATATGCGAGGGGACTTTTTTTTTGATCCAGTCTATTCGGCGTTCTGTATGCTTCTTGAACCTTCATAGGAATATCGTTCTTTAGATTGGGAAAGTTTTCTTCTATAATTTTGTTAAATATATTTTCTGAGCCTTTGATCTGCAGTTCTTCTCCTTCTTCAATCCCTATTATTCTTAGATTTGGTTTTTTTTATTGTGTCCCAGATTTCCTGAATGTTTTGTGAAGAGAATTTGTTGGATTTGCCGTTTTCTTTGACCAGAGCATTTATTTTCTCTATGGTATCTTCAGAATCTGAGATTCGTTCTTCTATCTCTTGTATTCTGTTGGTTATGCTTGATTCTGTAGTCTCCGTTCGTTTACCTAGGTTTTCCATATCCAGCCGGTTCTCGTTTTGTGTTTTCTTCATTGCCTCCATTTCAGTTTTCAATTCTTGGACTGTTTCCTTTACTTGTTTGATTGTTTTTTCTTGGTTTCTCAGGGTATCATTCACGGATTTACTTATTTCTTCAAACTTTTTGTTATATTTCTCATCCATTTCTATACTCATTTCTTCAAACTTTTTGTTATACTTCTCGTCCAATTCTTTAAGGGAGTTATTCATATCCTGTTTAAGGGACTCTATTGCTTTCATAATGGCACTTTTTTCCACTTCATCTGTGTTAGAGTGTTCAAGTCCTTCTGTTGTAGGGTCGTTGGGATCTGGTGTTTCCATGTTGTTTTTCAGATTGTTGGAGGAGGTCTTGCCTTGGCATCTGCCCATCTCTTCGTTCAAATGCTCTCTATTGGAACTTCTGGTAGCGGGTCAGGTTCCCTTGTTGGGCAGGGAGTTCACTGATAGAATGCCTACCTTTCCTCAGGTAGGCTATTGAAGCACAGGCACTCCCTCTTTTCGGGATATGCCTACAGAGCAGGCCCAGTGTGCAAGGCAGCTGAGCTGGGGAAATTTTATGGCCCCAGTGGGAAGGGAGAAATATAGAAATTTGTACCTGGATGAAAGCTGGGATGGCAGGCAGGAGAGCTTAGCAGGGTGGAACCAGCACTGCAGGTTGACCTGGGAGTCTATGGGGTTGGGGAAAGTCCGAGCTCCTCCTCGTTGGGCCCCTGCCGCGGGCCTGAAGCAAACTCACCCCTCCGATGGCCCTCTGGCTGGAGGCTGGGATGGCTGGCGGGGGCGCTAGCAGGGTGGAGCCAGCAGAGCAGGGTGACCTGGGAGTCTATAGGGTCGGGGAAAGTCCGAGCTCCTCCTCGCCGGGCCCCTGCCGCGGGCCCGAAGCAAACTCACCCCTCCGATGGCCCTCTGGATGGCAGGTGGGCAAAGAGTCACTTTTTTAAAGGTGAAAATTTCACATGAGAATAACTTAGAATTCCCTTAAGGGGAACAGAGAAAAATGTAGAGCTCAATAAAAATCAATTAAAAAAAGAATTTTTGTATATATCAGGTATTATAGTCTACTTTGAATTTAAAAAATCTGTCATTTTAATGCTTTCTAAAATTGAGAGAAATGTGATTTATATGTGCTGACAAAATGAAAATTGAAGGGTCTACTTAGCGATTGTGCTTCAGTTTTACATTGAGATAGTTTCTACCTTTTAAATGAAAATAGCCTTCTGAAGTTCTAACACCCTTTAATCTTCTACTTCTTTGCAAGATAATAGTTGGAGAAACTGCCGTGTTTTGCCTACAGTTAGCCACAAGGGATTTTGAAAACCAGGAAAAAACCATCTTAACTGGAGACTGTTGCTATATAAATCCACTGGTACGCCGAACTGTCCGATTTCTTGGTATGTATCCATTGACTTACTTTAATATAATAATAAACATATATAAGGCAACTTTTAAGATGACCTAGGATGTAATTTCCACATTAAGAAATCAAGACTGTAACCCCTGAATATTATTTTTTAAAGAAAATAGCGTGTCTGCAATGAAAAAAAAATGACTTAGTGTGTGTATATAAAATTTCAAAATGTATGCATGATGAATAATAGTAATCCTGAGTGGTAACATGGCCCAAGAAAAACATCATATTTAATAAGCTGTTCTCCTTGTTCTAATTCTGAGCTGGTTTTCATGCAAACTGAGTTATAGTGACATTTTTGTTAGAAAACAAGAGACACTGATACTTTGGTGTTCACCATGAAAATGTCAACACTTAACAAAATGGCAAATTACTAAGCATCCTTGTAATTCAGTAGAAATTTAGACAAACCAGTTTCATTGGACAGCCTAGTTTACTGTAAATTATCACTTCCTGGTGTGTTAGATTAAAATGGCCACCACTGTGTGTATTTAAAAGCATGCAAGATGAATTTTTATGAACACTGAGAGATTCACCAAGAAGCCTGCGACTTTTCAGTGTATGTCTCACGTTATGGGGCTCAAGAGAGAGCTTTGGAGACAGAAACCACCACACTGTTCTGTAGCTGCTACATGAGAGACGAGGCATAGAAGAATCAGGGCCATGGGCCTTTAGCCTCCAGAGCTGCCCATGGCCCTGATTCTTCTAGGTATCTCCAAAGCCCCCAGTTATCTTTTAAAGGAATATTATATAAAATAGATAAATATTTTATAATAAATATTATGTAAAATGATATAAAATACTCATATACAGTTTTTAAGATTATGTATATACCTCAAAATTTTTTCTTTGTGTAAGTAATGTGCTCTTAACTCACTTTTCTTTGGAAGCGTTCCATTTAATAATAAAATAAGTAATAATCAATGACTTCTGTGGCATCTGCAAAACTAAAAGTACTTGAAATCAATACTTTCCTAAGAACTATCAAAGCAAATCGGTTATGTCGTTGAAGAAACGTTCTCGGCATTGGCCTGCATTTCTGAAGAACATGTACGACAATGTAAAGTGTGCCTATTACTCGACATGGTTCTCACTGATTAGATATGTTTTCTTTTCTTTCGTTCCTTTATGGTGACCTGAAGTTTCAAATTTGTTGTAAGAAAAGGAAAGCCTGTCACTAAAGCCACACTGCATAAAGAGATTGCACTTTGCATAGGGACTCCGTGCCTTCTCTCAAAAAGGTGGTTGTGTCTATGAGATCCCACTTCAAAAATGATCTGTGTCATCCACAGCAATATTGGCTTTGGACCTGAAACACTGACATTTTGGTTTGAAGACATATTCGGGAACTTTTCAAGTATCAAGAGACATTTCTATATTCTTCCCAAATATTTCTATTTTAAACAAGGGACCTATTAACACTAGATAAAAAGATCAGTTTAGCTAAAAAAAAAAATGAGTACATCTTAGCCTACATTTCAAAGGAGTACAGATATGGATGGATGCCAGTGCTTAGCTCTGAGGTTTTTGAAGGACAGCTTATGTACGCTAGCATCTTATTGGCCTCAGTCTGCTACCCTCTCTGCCTCCCCTGAGTTTCTGCCTTTCACAGCCTTTCCTTGGTGTGATTCATGGCAACTGCTAAGAATCAGGAAAGGAATTCGTGCTGTTTTCTTTTGAAACTTAAAATAGAAAAATCAATGTTTCTATCACCTTGACATTTGGATACTCAAGTTTTGTTATGTGTATATTTTTGTGCATAAAGAAATCTTACATAATATTTTGAAGATTAAAAAATCCCATGGATCCAATACTGAAAAAATATTTAATCCTTTGCAGTTTTCATGATGACTTCCCAATACAACAGCCAGTCGTGAGGGAAGTCTCAGAAAAACAAACAGTTCCAAAGTGTACAACTAAGAAGAAAAAACATTTATCTATATAAATAAAATTAATATGGTTTTTCAATAGGCCAATTCTTTGGGAAATATTATTTTCTGTAAGTTTAAAAGTCCTTGGAGATGAAGAAATGGCTCAGAAGTTAAAAGTACAGCCTGCTTCTACCATGACTTGGGTTTTATTCCCAAAGCCCACATCCAGTGACTCTCAATCACCCGTAACTCCAGCTCCAGGAGATGTGAAATGCTCTCCACGGGAACCTGCACAAATGTGGTACACAGATATACACTCAGATGAACACACACATGTCATATAAAATAAATAAGCCTTGAAAATAATCAAAATAAAATAAAAATTCTCATGAGTTTTATTACCTCAAATTAGAAACCAGTGCATTTCTTCACATCGTAACCGTATCTTTGATGGTTATGTTTTTTGCATATCATTTTTGTTGATGACAAGATTTGTTATAAACAAAACGTTGCTTTATGTTAGTGTGATAAAAAATGTCAAAAAAAAGGAAAAAATAGAAATTGCTAACATCAGTAAAACACTATCCACTGCACCCTCTTAGGGGATCTGTCTCTTTGTTTCCAAACCTACATCACCCAAACATAGTCTCAGAATATAATATCTTCCTTTATCTTATGTCTCACAAACCTACCATGCATGAAAATGTAACCAGTGGAAGGCAGCTCAATATGTTAAATAATTTAACACCCCCAATAACTCCAGAAAGTCAAGGAATAAACTAGAGATATGTAAAATGAAAAGAACTGAGCACTTGCTTGTATGGAATGTGTTATAGTTTCAATTTTTTTATTAAACAAGAAGAAAGCTAATGTCGTTTGCTTTCTTTCTTCTCCAGGAATTTACACGTTTGGGCTGTTTGCTACAGATATCTTTGTAAATGCTGGACAAGTGGTCACAGGCAACCTGGCTCCACACTTTCTGGCCTTGTGTAAGCCCAATTACACAGCTCTTGGGTGTCAACAGTACACACAGTTCATCAGTGGAGAGGAAGCATGCACAGGGAACCCAGATCTCATCATGCGAGCAAGGAAAACCTTCCCATCCAAAGAAGCTGCCCTCAGTGTCTATGCTGCCATGTATCTGACGGTAAGGAGTGATCAATAATGCCTAGTCCTTGGAATGTCTTTTCCCTTTCCCAAGTGTGAAATTTTTTCCTGCACTGTAATGAGAGTTGAATAGAGAAAACTAGTATTCAATTTATTCTTAACAATTGCGGGTTGTACTGTGAACAACGTTAACACAGCTGATTCTCTTGAGGTCATGTGTGGGTAGCTGATTACATAAAAAAAATATGTTGCGATTGGAATTTCTGTTTGTAAATATATTTGCCTTTGTATTTAATAAGAGTTAACGGAAACAAATTTGTTCTGTAGCACTCCCCACTAGGTTCTAATAGCATAGTTTAGAGAACTGTCTGGGCTCCTGGCTGCCTACTCAAGCTCTCAGATTGCCTGGCGCTGGGGACGAAAGAACTCTTATTTTAGAATGCTCTTCTGTTATTGGTAATTACATCATCATAAAGTCTCAATCAGTGTTCTGATATTTCCTCACAGAACTAACCAAAATATCTTTAGAAATTACATTTTCCTTTTATTCTTGAATATTTGCCATCATTTTGGTGATAGGAGCCAGGCTCTGAGTATAAGCATCCCAAGACCTTGAAGTGGGACTGAGCAGTCACAGTGTTACTGCCAGCAGGGAAGGGGAAAAGGGCAGCCTTGGCAGGGAGCACTTGACCCCATCGTGCAGGCCATCAGCTTTCTCAACTTCACCAGTAGGCTGGAGTTGTGGGCTTTAACTCCAAACTTGTTTTCTGTGGGCTTTGTCCATAAAACGTGGTGAGAAGCACAGAGAAGGTAGATAGATGTCTTTGGGGCCTCTTCTTCTCAGTAGTTCCCAGATCTATTCCTTTCTGGTCTCACCTTATCAAGAAAAGGTTTGTAAAATAATAAAAAAAATAAGAATCCAGCCCCAACTGAAACCAAATTCAATTATTTCTAGTGACTTGGAAAAACTCAGGATTATTTTTATACGCCAGAAGCTCTTGGGTGGTGGGAGTGTTTCTAATGCAATCACATCAGGCTGCCCCTGAAAGCAGGGAGAGTCTCAAGTGTTAAGTAATGATATGTCTCTCTAAGACTGAAAATAAAGATTACTAAGTAGCACCAATGTTCATAGCATTTCCAATGCAAGAGAAATCTAGAGGTCACAGAGTACAGACTCGAAGAGATTTGAATTGCTGTTGTTCATTTTGTAAAGGTAGGGTTTTTTCTTGTTTCCAGATGGGTCTAGAATTGACTATGCAGCCTAAGCTGGCCTCAAACTTCTGGTAATGAGTTCACTTTAGCTTCTTAAGTGTTTGGACTGAGACTTTTGAAAGCTTCTAAGCCATGATAATTGTACCCCTTACTGTCCGGAAGTGAAGCTTATCCTATTGTTTTGCCTCCACTTCCTGCAATCTGCTGTAAAATGTTTGTCACGATTTCCTTCTTGCCTTTTCACTCTGTCCCCCCCAAATCTGAATGTTCCTCTAATTCTTTTGTGTCCTTAGTCTATCAGCTTTGCATTCTCCTATACAGGAAAAGTACCTCTTGCCACTGAATGAAATGTGTGAATACGCATATTCTTTCCTATTCATCCCATTGCGTGACTACAGGCTCCTCCTGTTGGAATATGCAGTACTCAGTCACACGGGGAAGATTTGAAATGAGTGAATCAGAAGGCATTTGGCAATTGTTCATCTATGCCTTCAGCTAAATCTGATGTTGAATTTTTATATTTGTGTAGAGACTCTAAATATATCTGCACATGAATATGTGATCAAACAAATGGTGGAAGGGAAATTGCATGGTGCTTTCTGAAGCCAGATATGGTACCCTCTTTTAGCACCAATAGAAGTTAGATTTTGCTGTGTATCCAGTCTTTGTCCATGGTGATGAATATGCACTAGAATAAAATGCTTAGCCTTTTAGTATCCTAAATAGTCCTTCAAAAACATTGCTATGGGACAGCACATCAGCCTCTTGTGTGCTCAAGGAATCTTCACGTTTTATCTTAGCTCTATTCTGCTGAATACCTGCAAGCCTTTCTTCTGGAAACTGATGCCTTGTACTCTGCACTGTTCTATTCATAAAAAAGACTAATAATGTATTAATAATAATTAATTATAATGACCTTAGCAAACATCTCTTGAGCACTTACTGTGGTTCAGGCTTCACCTTTACTCATTTATTACTAAACTAATTTTTAATGTTAATACATATCAACATCTTTTAATAATTATTTATATTTAATAATCTATTATGTGCAATAGTTTTTAAAAACGTGTGCAACACTTTGTAGCTGTATGCACTCATTCTACCCATTTATAATCAGAGATACCAAGAAAGTGATGTCCTTTGTTCAGATCTATTGACCCATAGATTTTCTTGGTGATAATGGTTTTCAAGACGCCCCAGATAGGGAAACTTTAAATTTTGAAAGCTCAAATGTTCATGGTTAGCCAACAGTCCTCTTCTTCCTACATTATTTTACCATCCAGTACAGTTTAAAACTGGGGGTACAGACAGTGATGAGATTAGAGAGCAGCCCAATGCTACGGAATCTTCTATCATTAAATTCTTTTCAGACTAAGAATTAGGATCCCTGCTTGTAATTACATTGATGGGTACCGCTGTCTTTTCAACAATAGATTCTGTTCTCTGCTAACTGCTTTCTTCTCTTTTCCTCACCACCCCTTTGTGTGTGAGAGAGAACGTGGGTGGCTGCTATGGCAACTCTGAATATAACTTCTGCTGCAAACACAGGATTTCCAGTCAGCTTTTACCGTTATATTTGAACTTATGTACAAATGTATTTTGCCCCAGATTCGCTAGTGACACCTTGGGAAAAACTTTATAATGGAAAGGCTGGGTGTTTCAAATTAATTAAGTTTCATGGAATGTTTTCCAGAATTTCGATAAGAGGGTATTTAGGAAAGAATGCCTCACAAACAGTATTCTTTATGGAAATGATCTCATGCTGGTGTGTAGAGATATGTTTATTTAATGTTAGGATATAAACATGTGAACTCATAAGAATAAAAGGATGTTAGTATGAAGTATTTGAAAATGAACTGAGAAATGATTGTTTGATGCTTCTCTGTGTGGCTTAGCATAAACCCAAGGAATTTGAACTCTCTTTAAGGATCTGACTTTAATTAAGGCTTTGGAGATAATTTGATTGTAGATATTTCTTTTGCTTTGCTGAGAAGTTTAAGGGGGAAAAACCCCTAATCCTATTTTTACAAATGCTATTAGTTTCCTCGGTTGAGGGAATAATCTAAATGTTATTTAACCCTCAACTCTCAAATTTCTGATTCAGTGTTAAGTCATATTAAAATAATATTTAAATTTAGTTTTGTTGTATTTTCATATATATTGGAGAATGAGTTCTCAAATTAAAAGCAAAGAAAAAATCTTTCAATGTTGAGAATGAAAAATCATATCTAAATCCCAGTTAACCCTATAAATTTTTGAAATAGAAAAGCATGCCCTCATATCTCTTGGTCACTTTCAAATCTGACCTTATTTTTTCTTGTAATAAAACATGATACTAATAGAAAGGTTGGAAAGGTGGTTCAGTGGTTAAGAGCATTGGCTGCTCTTGCGAAGGATCCAGGTTTGATTCTCAGCACCTACATGGTGACTCACAACCATCTGTAACTCCAGCTCCACGATGATCCTGTTGTTCTCTTCTGGCCTCAGCAGGCATGAGGTGTGTGCACAGAGCACAGAAATTCATGCAGGCAAAATTCCTGAACACATAATTTTTAAGAACTTAAAAATAAGAAATTATAAGCTAGAGTCCCTAAATCTGTGGTCATTGGTTCCCATTGTGTAGTTCCCTGTAGTGATCAACTATAAAGCTACAAGTGAGTCATAGCTTCCCTCCTGGGTTTTGTTCAGCTACCTAAGCAGTCAGTTGGGGTTTGCCTCAGTTGGTACAGTGAGAATAACTGGACTTCTCTCATTCTTACGAGATCTTTCTGTAAACCAACTAGCCAGATTGTGTCTTAGGGCAGCTTCCCAAAAAGATGGAAGCCCCAAGCATTAAGGTGTCTGGAGATTTATGCTCCTGATTCCCGGTATTTATTACATCATGATGTTCTATCTATCCAGGCAAATCACAGACAACCTGTAGAGTGGAAGAGTCAACCAACTTGACTATAAAAGGTGGATATAATTCTGTAGGAGGAATTCGTGGTCGTCACATAATTTAACAATGTTTCTCCCCATCATGGGAAGGAAGATTACTGCTTTTCCTCTGCCTTAGGTGTTAGTGGTCAATCATGGGCACACTCCTCTTACTTCCTCCCCAGCTGTATTTGTAGTGATCTCACAGGGCTCCATGTATGCGAACTACACATCATATGGTGCCGAGACATGACTAGAAGAACACCCCCCATTTGTTTCATAAGACAGACCTGAAATTATGCTTAAAGGGGAAATAATGTATATTAAAAACACACTGTGGCCTCCCACTCTGTCTTATTTGTCCAGTGAGAGCCAGCTGCCATTCCTAAGCTGTGATGGCAGCTTCCACACGTAAAAGTAACTTAATCTTAAAATATATAAAATCCCTGGGCTTTAGATTTCACAGGAGTAAATTTGATCAACTGTCTGCTCAGACATATATAAAAAATTATTTCTTGACGCACAATCAATTCAACAACTATACCCTGAAATTGATGGCTGATGCCACCACTGCCATTATTAGTCGACTGACACTTTTCTTGTTAGCTTCCAGCAGAGTGTTATTGTGTTTGATGCGAAAAGGGACAAAGGCCATCTGTAAAATACCCTATGTGTTCCAATGTATTTACTGGCATGGGCCCTTTTCATCATACTGGTTCCCTTTCCCCACTCTCTTTCTTGAACTCAGTGTTTTAAATTTTTCTATCTAATACACAATCTCTCTTACTATCTTGGGTGCAGACAGTAAACAATTATACATAACAATAAAGTATAATGATGCTGTTTTGAAATTGCACCCTTAAAATTGCAAAAATATGTAGGTGAGATGGTGATAAAACCCTTAAGCAAAAGATTAAAGATATGTAAATATCGCATATTTTTCTGCAAAGTTTTGTTTTACATGGCCTCTAAACATAAGACCTGTATTTGTATGTTCTGTGACTGACATGTGGATTTTTAATTGTATCTGGATTTTTACTCATATCCCAGAACTCTCTGCATTGTCAACAGTGTATCAGAACCTCGGAGCGGTCTGAGCTCTCCAGCGCTGCCAGCTGAATTATTTCTGGCTGAAAGCAAAGAACACTGACATTTTAGAACATGTGGGCTTATTATCAGTGAATACAATATTCACTGCACAATTTTTAAAAGTTAAGAAGTATGTCATAGGCATTCATATGTTGGGTTTTCTTTGGTAATGTCAACAAAGCAGTTTGGGGACTGCAGCAAGCTGCACCTTCTCATTAGGAAAGGAGGTCCTACCAGCCCAGGACAATGTAAGGTAGGGAGGGCTGTATTGTGACCTTTGTGGGCACTGGACATTATGCCTCCCTGGGATACTTTGTGTTGGAGCCCACGAGACTATACAGTAAATGTATAGCTGACAGACTGATAGACAAATCCATAGGAAGTGTATACGTACATGTCCACATGGAAGAACCTGTTTGCAGAGCTACGGGAACACTTGTCTTTTGGAAAAGTCACTGTCAAATTTGTAAAAACCTTGCAAAGCCATGATTCTTCCCTTCAAAATAGAATTTATCCCCAAAACACCTTAGCAATGTAACTTCTCTGGCACGGGCAATGGAATGACCTTTCCGTTCCCCAATACCATGAGAGACAACTTTCACTCTTTATTCTAACGGTCAAATTTACATAGCGTCAATCTCACGAAATTACTTGCTAAGAGACCACATAGAAATAGCTAAAGAGGACAGGCACTGAGTAGGAAGGTAAAAAATAAAGAACATGCAGAAGTAACATACTTGAGGGGTTTTTTTCCCCCCTTAGATCTTCACTTGCCATAGACATCCTATTCTGAGCCATGAGGGGGTACTGAGGCTTATACTCTAGGCCCCCGAAAACTTTCACCCTATAAATCTTAAAATAACATTTTATGACAGTATTTCCATGAAAAGATATTTTTTGTTTTTTTGTTTGTTTTCTTTTTCAAAATTCTTTGCTAACCTGAAACTCAATTCAGAGACCAGGCTGGAACAAAACTCCCAGAGACCTGCCTGTCTCTGCCTCCTGAGTGCTGGTCTTAAAAGCATGTGTCATCACTGCCTGGATGTAAAGAATATTTTTGAAGCACTAAAAGTTTTATCGAACCTAAAAATCATCAAGTTATTTCCTTTCTTTCTGTGTTTCTGTCTCTGTTTCTTTCTCTCTTTTTAGTTTTAAGAGAATTTAGAGTGTTTTCCTGGCTCCTTCAAGGCATCTTAGGCAGTAGGTGCGCTTAAGATATGTAGAAAGTAAGTCTGCCCTTGCGGTGGGATGTAATAAAGTGACAGTTGTATTACAACTGCTGGTTTGGCAGTGACAGCACCACATTGTCCACTGTAGGCAGGTGGTAAGGTGGATCCCTCAGACCTAAGTGGCACTTGGGTCTTGAGGTTGGATGTCGTTTGTGCAATTGGAAAGAAACACGGGAGAAGAGCAGCAGAATGAAATGCAAGGCCAAAGAAGGAAAGAAAACAAAGAAACAAAGGACCGAGAAACAAAGAAAACAGGACCTTGTGGGGCTCGGATAAGTAGGTAGAATTAGGAGATGCAAACAGTGGAGAGAGTAATAAGCCAAAAAGACTTGTAACAAAACTCCATGGCTACACTCAATGAGCAATATGTGGCTAGAAAGCTACTTGGATGAGAAATAGCACTTCACACGATTACCCTTGACCTAATTTCACAACTGCGCACTGCATCCTAGAAGGCACCTGAACTCTCTCTCTACACTGAGTTAAAACAGGCGGCCAGAGGAGATGGTCACAGGATTTCAGACAATGGGGCCAAGTCATACTGTAGAATTCAGCTCTTCTGATTAGATTTCCAATCTCTGTCCCACAACTATGCTTACTGGAAAGCTACCAACCTGTGCAGCTTTCTTCCCGGTACTTTATAAGGTATTGCCCAGCAAGAGATTTCCAGCATGAAGTTCAATCTCCTGAGTTTCTCCCTGAATTATATTCGCATGTAAGTGGCTTAATATCTAGGGACAGCTTACAGCACTTTAATTTAAGCCATCAAACTGAACCAAAAATACAGTTTGAATGAAGGCAATTTCTTGGTACCACTGCTGTTTTATTACCTTCAAAGTTGTGTTCTTATGAACATACTCTACTGTGAGCTGTTTGTTTATGCCATTTTAGGAAAAATCTTGAAAGAGGAATGAAGGGCTTCAAATAAAAAGTAGACGTTCCTCTATAATACTATAGCAATCTAGGGCATAACCATTATTATTACTACCAAGTGCTTACTGTGTAGAGAACTTGCCATACAGTATGTTTACTGTTATCTTCCTCTCCATAGGGACTTAACAGTGTTAGATTGTGGACAGTGCAGAGAGACATGTTGCTTTATAACCTTTCTACAAAACAAAAACCTAACAATCACAAATTAACATCTCATTAATTTTAGCAATGAAAATACTGTCCATGTATACAGAAAGTTCTAGAAAGACACACTTATACTTCTACCTCATGATTCAGTGAGATCATGGATATCTTATGGTTACGTTCATCATCTCCCCACCTCTTCCTTTCCTTCCTCCCTTTGGTTACTTCCATGGTCTATCTGTCTCCATCTCTGTCTGTCTGTCTGTCTGTCTGTCTGTCTGTCTCACTTTGACCTTGAGCTATCTCTCAGGATGTAGTGCCTCTCCAGATTTAAAAAGGCAGTCTCTCTTTGCCTTTAAGGTGCCTGTCATGCTGTTACTGATAGGATGCTTGTCCCTCCTATTTGCTCTCTCATCTCAAGGCCAGATCTTAGCACACTACATGGTCATGGGGCTCTGTCCTAACAAAGGTAGTTCTGAAGGATGCTTGACCTCAGCTTTCTTTTCCATAAACCTGCTGCCCCTTTCTTACACTCAAGTACACAGAGTTTTTCATCTCAACTTCACTCATTTTAGTGCATTAAAAATGCTATGCTCTCCAAATGCGCTTCCTCTCCCACCCAAATGCCTTACTGAAGGGTCAGGAAGTCAGGAAACCATCTTCCTGCCTCAGAGCACAGATCCTTGACCCTTTCCAAGGGTAATCAGTCCCCATTTTGATGTCTTTTCTAATAAATCCACAAAGTCTTTCACTGGCCCTCATCTCTTTCCTGAGCACTAGACTATTCCTAAAAATATCAATTTAGGAAGTGTCCCACCACTTCCTTCCAGCTAAAATTTCCCAAACCAGAGACAACTCCCACTGCTCCAAGTTAACTGTCTGTCTCTTCTGCCTTGGTGATTGGCATTCTTCCCCTTCCAATTATCCAGCTCTGAAATCTGAGTCATTTTCAACCCCTCCTTCTCCCACACCCTTACATCCAGATGTCTGACTAATTCTTACTTCCACCTTTGATCTATCTCTGGAATTCAGACTTTCCCCATTTACCCTGTTTTCTCCTACTGCTTTAATTCTGTGCTTTTGTATTGCTGCCCTTGACAGTTCTAGGTGCTCGTTAAAATAAGATTCTTCATATAACTTTTCCCCACCCATCTACACTACACTAGGTACCTGGAGTAGCATGAGCTCTAGGTACATTCCTGTATGCATAGAAACTTTCTGTAGCTGCCCCTTATCGCCCCCTCACAATCTCATGTGATGCATCCGAGGCTATTTTTGTTTTAGTTAAGGCTTAAAAAAAATCCTACAATATAGGTTGAACTGTGTCCTCTCTCTTCTCTCCTATTCCTCATTCCTACATTGTTGTTATAACCAACAACATGATGATGTTTCCATATGGAGTCTTTGGAGGTGATTAAGATTAGATGAGGTCAGGAAAATAGGCCTTCAGGATGGAATCAGTGCCTTTATAAGAAGAGGTACCAGAATGCTCCCTTGCTGTCTCTCTGTACCTGGAGAGGATGTAGCAATACTCTGACCATCTCCACACCAAGTGTAATGCCTGCTTTAATTTAGTGTCTTTGTACTTTAATTCAGTGCCTGTCATTTCTACAGCCTGACCATATACATTAGACTTCCAAAATTCCTGGACTGTGAAAACTGTTTTTTTGTTGCTTAACTCATCTAATCTTTGGCATTTTGTTCTGACTACTGGGACTAACTAGGGCACCTCCCTTATTTCATCGTTGTCCTCTTTAGGAACTCATTTTTCAGTTCATGTGAATTCTGTTCTGGGTGAAGATTTTTACCATTTGCTAAGCATAATGATTCTCTCTCTCTCTCTCTCTCTCTCTCTCTCTCTCTCTCTCTCTCTTTCTCTCTCTCTCGTATCCACTTGCTTTCAGATTTCCTCAGCCTACAATATTTCCATTGTCTTCATACTCTGACAAGATGCAATTTACCTTTATATTCTCGTCAGCATTGTGCATTACAGATGATTGAGGATGAGGCAGGCTGAGTTGGGCAAACTGCTGTCAAAACACAAGTTGATATGTGAGGCTCAAGGAATGAGTAGGGAGCACTAAGACCTAGATAGAGGCCAGCAAGAATAAATCCACAGAGAAATGAGAGGAGGGATGCTGTGACCGTACAACTCTGGTACCACTGCCTCCCATGAGTCAGTCTCTTCCTGCCCTGCTGCCATCAGGCCTGTATCGCCTACATGTTAGCCACTGTAATAACTGAATGTAAACTATGTGCCAGCAGCCTGTCTACCAGGGCACTGTGGAAGGCCATATACAGATGATTTTTGTTTTGGTTATAGCTAATTACTTCCCATCTTGAAGGCGTATATGAAAGAAGTTTCCTAATCTAAAAATGATGAAGCAAATAATAACCTCTCTCAATAACAAGCACCCCTTTGAAAATTTATCTAACTTGATTGAAACTAATCTTTCTGGATTTGATGGCATACCTATATTTGACATGTTAAAAAAGTCATGTTTAACAACCCTTCTATATAAAAACTCTTTTTAAATAATAGTTGTGTGATGATGATATTGATTATTGATCGTTTATTTATTTTTTAGTTTTAAAATCAAGAACATATAAAAGTAAAAATGGGTTCAGGAAATTACTCAGAGAGTAAGAAGACCTGAGTTCAGTTCTCAGTAACCAGGTAGGGATTAGCAAAGTCAGCTGCAATCTCACATTTGTGGTAGCAAAGGCAGTAGGGTCCCTGGAGCTCACTGGATGGCCAGTCTAGCCAAATTGGCAAGGTGGAGACGCTGCCTCAAAATAATGAGAAGGAGAATGATAGAGGAAGACATGAAATGTGGATCTCCGGCACACAAATAGAAACACACACACACACTCGTCTCTTGTCATGGCACACACAAAACGTCCACTTAAAATATTTTGAAATCAAAGTATTAAATAAAAAAAATTGAATGAATGTTATGGTTATATGAAAATACAATATATTTAAATGTGAAAAAATATTATTTCACATATGAACTGAAATTTGTGTTTATCCAATAGAACATATTATACTGTGTATTCAAAATTTTTCTTGGTTTTAGCTATAACTAAGTACTCTAAGTAGTCACCTAGATTGGAAGAATTGAAGTACACACGTCCCTCTTCATCTTTGTCATGTTAAACGCACTGGTGCTTTGCCTTCTATCAAACCTGCCATTTTAATGAAACACTCTGGGGCCTGGGGACATTAAATGTCCCTGCAAAGCACTTGGAAGATTCCCAGCTTTTCTACCAACCTGCTTTCTAGACAGATCTGAATAACTGAGTCTGCATGCCAGGAATAAATGGATGACTGGGCAGTCTTTGAATTAACTTCCAGGTACAATACAATGTGTAGTCACAATTACAGAATAAAATGTACTAATTGAAACTTACATATATTAACACGGGAAGAAGTACAAGAATTATTTCACCCTAAAGCAACGTTCCACTTAATAGCACTCCATGATTAATCACCACAAAGATGGCAGAGAACAACCATTTACATACTCAGAGACTCACATAAGTCAGATGACTGAAAAATGGCACAATGTGGTTTAATATTATTTATACTGTTTCTGCTTTCTACTGAGAAGACTCAGAGTGAGAGTCAAGAGTGACAGGATTCCATAGTCAAGGTGTAGAATCAACTGTGATTGTTTATCTCCCTGTTGGCCCTGATCGGGAAAAATGAAGACTGAAACTGACCACGCATGAATGATCCACCTACCTAGGTTTCCCTATAGTGGTGTGGAATTTGATCTTGCTGCTTATAAGACCCTTCTAGCATTTAGGATGATGAGTGTGTGGTAATAATGAAGACCAGGCGTACATCTGGTAGGTTTTGTTTTCACAAACATTTATTTCCTGCACTTGAGATGGATCCTTCTCATGGCATGCCTCTGAGTAAATTATAATGTGCAGAGGCCGGCATAATTTAGAACTTAATCGGGTTTAAGATTAGCCTTGTTTTATAGCTGTTTGTATATTCTTACCTCATGCAAATTATACACTCTCCAAGACTGGAGAACATTATTTTAGAGCTACCTTAGTGCTAATCATGGGAAGAATATAATCTAAACATAAGAAAGTATGTTGATTGGCTCCAACAACTGCAACCATCTATTAAGTGCTTATTATTTGGAACACTGAGTTTTAAATAGATGCTTTGACTTAGTCCTTTAATATATCATCTCAAAGTCTGCTAATATAGAAAAGAAAATACTCATGATTTAGGAGGCCGTACCTGCATGAAGCTCTGGATCAATGGTTCTGAATAAATAGCTCCTGGTCCTTAAATAAATCAAACACTTGCATTTTCCTGCCAATTCTATCAGAGCCAGGAGATGTAAAGGCAATACACATTGGCGTTGATGCACAACCCCCAACATCTGCTTGCTAAACAGCTTCATCTCTTTAACTTTCCCTGAGATCATTTTCAGTCTTACAGTTGCAGATCCTCCCTGGGGAAGGATTCATGCCCACATCAGCCTAGGTGTCCCAAAGAATCCAAGTTGAATTTAGAGATACTGGCTGGTTGGTCCCTGATACTGGTTGACTTTCTGGGTTCTCTTGGTCATGTACCCAGGTTTCTTCAGAGCTCAACTTTGAACTCTACAGCAGCCAAATTCAGAATGAGCAAGGTATTCCTCCATAGGGAATGGGCTTCAAAAAGCCAGTTCATACACTAGAAATAAATCCTGATCCCACTGCCAGAGGCCCCATACACTGCCCTAGTTACACAACTATCACCCACATTCAGAGGGCCTAATTCATTCCTGTGCAGGTTCCCCAGCTGCCAGTCCAGAGTCATTGAGCTCCCACTAGCTCGAGTTAGCTGTGTCTACGGGTTTTCCCATCATAGTCTTGACCCTTTTGTTCATATCATTGCTCCTCCTTCGCTTTGATTGGATTCAGGGAGCTCCGTCCAGGCTTAGCTATGGATCTCTGCCTCTGTTTTATTGATCGCCTTTTTAAATCATTTTTACTGTCATCTTGATGTCTGAATTGATATTTCTAAAAGGTCTCATACTATATAGACTTTTGTATGACTCTGTTTTTATGTCAATTTACAATGATCATACCACATATTAGAATACAGTAGCTCATCTAACTAGAGCTGGTGTGATGGCCCAATAGGTAAAAGTGCTTTGCTGCCAACACTGGTGACCTGAATTCAACCCCTGGAACACACATGGCCCAGGAAAGAAACAACTCCTGAAACTTGTCCATGGTACATGAACACATACCCACATACATGTGCACACATGCACATGCCCAAGTGCATGCAAGCACATGCACACATATAATAATAAATAAAATTGAAAAAATAAAACCACACAAGTACAAATTGGTTAACTTTCAAATACCGGAAAAAGCCATTGAATCATTTATTTATTAGTCAATAAAAAAAAACAGCAGTTGAGCATGTAGGAGATCAGAGACATCACAGACAAGAGACTCTGTCTTTGATCTGAGGGAGATCAGCACTGGGGGCAAGTGGGAGTTGGTGGTAGACACTGAATGCTACCAATAGATTAAGTGGTAAATGCTTTTCTAGCCTAATTCTCACCCTATCACCCTATCTCCACAGAGTCACACCCACAGGAGCTGTTCCTGCATCTTCTTTCCTTCTTTCTACATATTCTTTTCTTTCAAACACAATTCCTCTAGGATACAGGGCCAGCCAAAAGCCAGGTGACTCTCCTCCTAAACTTCATAGGCAAAGATGCTTTTTCCAAATGAGGTGCTATTTAAAGTTTCCACGGATTACGATTTGATCATGTCTATTCAGGGCGACACTATCAATTGATTCAAGAGGTGAGGAGATGAGATGAAATGAGAGAGAGCGCGCGAGCATGGGAGTCTCAGCGTGAACTGAAAGCAGTTCAGCATGATATGAGCTTAGATTTCAGGGAATGAGTTCACTGGTAAGACTAGAGAAACACCGGAAGGTGATTTAAGGGGTACCTGTACATCCTCCCTAGAGACTGGATTCATTGCAGAATGTATTAAATGATCTGGAATTACTTATCCTAAGCCCTTCAGGGAGTTTCCCCTCCTCATGCATTCAGGAGATGAATGAATGGTGCATACCAAGTCCAACTAACAGGTTTGTCTAGTAGACAACACGTTTTAAAATTGTACTTATTAAGACAGTTTGAAAATTGATAATATCTCTTATCAAAACTCTCACATCAACTTACCCTCGAGATGTGTGTGACATGGAAACCCTGACATCTTTTCCCTTGAGTGTTGGTGTTGACTGGCAAGAACTAAGGACAGCTTTGTCCACAAGGAGGGGCTGGTCTCCTTGGCCTGCTCAGCCTTGGCTATTTTCTCTGCACATTGCTGGAGTCCCTTGGCAGAGAGCTCGTTGATTTTGCTGTTGACTGCTTCTGGGTTTGAACTGTGGGGCTCATTTATATTACCTGACATGCCCTTAAGGTAAATGAATTTGTAACTGTCTCTTTATGACTCTTTCTACAAAGGGATTTCCTCTGTCTGAAATCCTTCCCGACTTCTCCTGTAGCCTCATCTTTCAACTTCTTGTTAAGAAAGATGCTCATCTTCCTAGATCTGGAGGGAGGGGGGAGGAACTTGAACTTCCCACAGGGCAGGAAACACTGACTGCTCTTAGGGCTGGAGAGGGAGGAGGAGAGGGAGTGGAGGGAATGGGAGGATATTTGGAGGAGGGGCGGAAGTGGAAACTTTTATAAATTAATAAAAAAATAGTAAAAAAAAGAAAGAAAGAACCCACTGGAGAAGTTTTGCTTAGCTTTTCCTCCTCTGAATGGATGGCTGCTCCTGAAAATCTCTCCCTCTCCGTCCCCCCCCACAGTGAGGACAGGTATTATATTTAAACTTAGGGCCTAAAAGAGTTTATTGATCTCTGTGACTTCTGATTTCTGCGGATCATTTCTGTCATTTATGCTCCAAGACATATACTTCAATTATTATTTTTTTTCAAAGTTTATTAAATTATGAAAGTTTCCATTTCCGCCCCTCCTCCCAACACCCTCCGACTCCCCCCCTCCCCCTCCTCCTCCCTCTCCATCCCTAAGAACAGTCAGGGATTCCAGCCCTGTGGGAAGTTCAAGTTCCTCCCCCCTCCTTCCAGGTCCCAGAAGGTGAGTATCCGAACAGACTGGATCCCAAAAATCCAGTATATGCAGAGGAAACAAGTCCCAGTGTCATTGTCAGTGGCTTTTCAGAAAGGCTCCAGGCCAGCCACATTCAGAGAATCCGGCCACATTCAGAGAATCTGGTTGGATCACATGCTCGTTCAGTCCCAGTCCAACTGGCCTTTGTGAACTCTCATTAGATCAGTCCCCTTGTATCAGTCGGTGATCGCACCCCTCGCAGTCCTGAGTTTTTTTCATGTTCTTCCTCCTTCTGCCCCTCATTTGGACCATGGGGGGCTCAGTCCGGTGCTCCAATGTGGGTCTCCGTCTGTATCGCCATCCATCGTCAGATGAAGGATCTGGGACTCTTGTCTATTTCCAATCTCCAGGCAGATAGCTACATGATTTTCATCAGGTTCACCTTCTTATTTAGCTTCTCTAGGATCACAAATAATAGGCTCAAAGACCTTTAATTATGGTTAGAATCCACATATGAGTGAATACATACCATATTCCTCTTTTTGGGTCTGGCTTACCTCACTCAGTAAAGCGTTTTCTATTTCCATCCATTTGCATGCAAAATTCAAGATGTCATTGTTTTTTACCGCTGAGTAGAACTCTAATGAATATATGTTCCACACCTTTATTAACCATTCTTCTATTGAGGGGCACCTAGGTTGTTTCCAGGTTCTGGCTATTACAAATAGTGCTGCTATGAACATAGTTGAACAAATGCTTTTGTAGTATGATAGGGCATCTCTTGGGTATATTCCCAAGAGAGGAATTGCTGGGTCCTGAGGGAGGTTTACTCCCAGTTTCCTGAGAAACCGCCACACTGATTTCCACAGTGGCTGCACAAATTTGCATTCCCACCAACAATGGATGAGTGTTCCCCTCATTCCACATCCTCTCCAGCATAGGCTATCATTGGTGTTTTTGAGTTTGGCTATTCTGACAGGTGTAAGATGATATCTCAAAGTTGTTTTGATTTGCATTTCCCTGATCGCTAAGGAGGTTGAGCTTGACCTTAAGTGCCTTTTGGCCATTCGAAGATCAACTCCAAAAAATCAGTTTCCCTCCTATACACAAAGGATAAAGAAGCAGGGAGGGAAATAAGAGAAACTTCACCTTTCACCATAGCCACAAATAGCATAACATATCTTGGGATAACTCTGACTAAGGAAGTGAAAGACCTATTTGACAAGAACTTTAAGTCCTTGAAGAAAGAAATTGAGGAGGATACCAGAAAATGGAAAGACCTCGCCTGCTCTTGGGTTGGGAGAATCAACATAGTAAAAATGGCAATGCTACCAAAAGCAATCTATAGATTCAACGCAATTCCCATCAAAATTCCATCAAACTTCTTCACAGACCTTGAGAGAACAATAATCAATTTTATATGGAAAAACAAAAAACCCAGGATAGCCAAAACAATCTTATACAATAAAGGAACTTCAGGAGGCATTACCATCCCTGACTTCAAACTCTATTACAAAGCAACAGTATTGAAAACAGCTTGGTATTGGCATAACAACAGAGAAGTCGACCTATGGAATCGAATAGAAGACCCGGATATTAACCCACAAACGTATGAACACCTGATATTTGACAAGGGAGCTAAAGGTATACAATGGAAGAAGGAAAGCATCTTTAACAAATGGTGCTGGCATAACTGGATGTCAACCTGTAGAAGAATGAAAATAGATCCATATCTATCACCATGCACAAAACTCAGGTCCAAATGGAGTAAAGACATCAACATTAATCTGACCACTTTGAACCTGATAGAAGAGAAAGTGGGAAGTAGTCTACAAGATATAGGCACAGGAGACCAGTTCCTAAGCAGAACCCCAGGAGCGCAGACAATAAGAGAAGAAATGAATAAATGGGACCTACTGAAACTGAGAAGCTTCTGTAAAGCAAAGGACACTGTCAGTAAGACCAAAGGCTACCTTCCGACTGGGAGAAGATCTTCACAAACCCCTCATCAGACAAAGGTCTGATCTCCAAAATATACAAAGAACTCAAGAAACTAGACACTAAAACTCTAATTAGCCCAATTAAAAAATGGGGTACTGAACTGAACAGAGAATTCACAACAGATGAATACTTCAATTATTCTTAATGTTTAATTTTATAGAAAAAAATTGTTTGAGTTTGATATAGGGTCTTGCTATCTAGCCAAGGCTGTCTGCTGGCCATTATGTCTGTCTAGTAACGAATCTGCTTATGTATCTGTCTCTTTTGTCTTACACTAATAGCTTCTTTGGGTCAGCAAGACAGGCTTTGCCATCTCCATATGCCTAGCTCAGGTTCATTGTCTAGGACAGAGGAATGTCCCATAGGAAGGGATAAGAGAGCAGAAGAGAAGGAGAAGGAAAGGGATACAGACAAAGAGGAGGGAGGGGGATAAGAAATGAGAAAAGAAGGGAGGGCTAGGGGAGAGAGGGAAGAAGGGAGGGAGGGAATAGAGGAGTGATGGAGGGATTGACAGCAAGTGGGATGGATGGAATTCATTAATTCTGTCTACATTTCTTTTCTTCTCGTGAAAACTCAACCCAGATGCAAATTTTTCTTCGACAGCTTTTTCAAGTATTTATTGAATATCAGTGTCCTTCTGTGCTTCCTGTGTTCCTAACTTTGTGCAAAGGGAGGACGCTACAGGGAAGGACAAAATAAGCATCTCCCTGTCCTAGAGGAACAGTCTGCTGCTTTAACTCAGTTGTTAGAAATTGTTACCATGAGATGACAATTTGTTGCACCCAGCTCAGTCTTCAAATGATGATTTCACCCACCCATTACCTATTTTGTATTCTTAGTAGCAATTTTGGGATTACCATGGCATGCATGGATGGGGATACCAAATGTTTTAATTCTTGGTGTAACTGACCCCAATTATCCATCCGGATGGGATAGAGAGTTCTGGACTAGTATGCCCGGTGGCTTCACTCTACAGAGCTTGTTCTAGAACAGAAATAGGAGTGATGGTGCTCACCCACCTCGCTCTTCACTTATGACCTTCACCTGGGTCACACTTATGGGCATACACAAAGCACACATCCTATTTAAACATAAAAAGACAAGATCATCAGTACAAGCTCCTAAATATTTGCTCTGTTTATTTGGTAATTTCAAAGTTCAAGTTTTCTGCAGGCCCTGTAGCATAGCCCTGTGTCCCCTGCTGCTCAGTTGGGGGCAGGAGCCATTGGGAAGACTCAAGATACCACTTGTGCACCAACATTCACACTGACAGTGTCTGCACACTTGTGCTTCATGACATACATTTTTCTTATTACAATATAACATTTGTCTTTTCAGGTTATCATTTATGTTTTTTCGTATTATTATATAATTTAGACCAATATCTCAAAATTTAAAATCTACTTGTAAATAGAATTTTCTGATTATGTAGGTTATATAAATAATATATTATGTATTGTAGTTCTTTCATAGGTCACATATATTGGGAGCAACAGAGGAGATTCAGTGGAAGAAATATATGCCACGAAGCTTAAGCAGACATGAGCAGATCCCTAGAGCTCATTGGAAAGACAGTCTGTTCAATCAGTGAGCAGCAGATTCAATGAGATACCGTGTCTCAAAAACAGAGTGGAGCTGGGTGGTGGTGGTCCATGTCTTTAATCCCAGTGCTCAAGAGGCAGAAGCAGGTGGATCTTTGTGAGTTTGAGGCCAGCCTGATTTACAAGAGCTACTTCCAGGACAGGCACCAAAACCACACAAAGAAACACTGTCTTGAAACCCTGTCTCGAAACCCCTGCCCCCCAAAAGAAACCAGAGTGAAGAGTGATCAAGAAAGTCATAAAGTATTGACCATAAGTCTCTACATATATGTACGCCTGCAAGCACATGTACACACACACACAGAAAAATACCCAAACCTTTACACATATACTACATACATATATACATCAAAAATATCATATAAATAGAATTTCACATCGTTAATAATTATAATTTTTTTCCTTAACTTTACAAGCTCCTAAAGATATAACTGTGAGCAAAACCTTAAGGGTAGGTTAGAGACACTTGAAATGTACATTTACTAGCTTTGTCTTTAACATTCAACTTAAATTTTATAGACATCTTTAACAGCTTTATAGGGATTTTACTTTCTTTGTTTGCCTGTAAGCTAAGCCAAAGTAAATCCCTCAGATTATCCGAACACTCTACTGTGCATTTCTTTGTCGGATTTAAAATGTTCAAATTGGCCATTTGCATGCCAGTTTAGTTCCTTACTTCCGACTGAGATACTTCTAAATCTTGGAGATGACAGAGCTATTGAAACCACAGCTGTCAAACATATTTTATTTCCTGGTAACCCCTCAAAAGTCGCAGCTTGTTTACTTCTTCTATAAGGAACATAAACAAGAGAGCAGGCTGTATTAATGCAAAATTTACCTTGCTTACTGTGCAGTGCAAGGAAAACAAGTGTGTACAAGAGGAGCGCACGTGATATTAATTTCAGAGAGGACAGAAGTATTTTCAAAGTTTTCCTGTTGTCCCATCTGATGGGTGAAGAGCTATGTGTGTAGTACACAAGGGAGAAATGGTCTCCATGTGAAATCAGCCATTGCTGCACTTCAGGGATAAGGTGGCTAAGGCCATGATGAAGGGGCTGTTGTTTACAGCTAGGCCATCAATCACCTATTGTGCTGGGGGCAGCTGAGTTACTGAGCATATTCTAATTGAAACTGCATGTACCAGCTGGTCCTGAACACTGAGGTGCTTGTTACTTACTTCACATTTGAGACTCTCTAATGTTACCCATTCAAGGACATCAAAGGCAGGATAAATCCTGTCTTTGAGATGATGTAATCTTTATTAGATGTCCATTTGAGGTTATTAAAGAATAAAGCATGCTAACATTCGATTTCTCAAATATCATAAAATCCTTTGCCCGCTGTGCCTGTAAATTGGGCATTTAAAAATTACATGTATTTATTTATTTTATATGCGTGCACAAACTTCTATGCCATGAACTACAAGTGCAAGTTCTCTCCTTTTATCATATGGGTTCCAGGGGTCAAATTCAGGTCATCAAGCTTGATTACAAATGCCTTTATTACTGAGCCATCTTGCCTGCCCATCAGATCATTAAATTTATTATTTATCCTATGTAATTTTAGTATAACCATATCATTTTAATCCTTCATTCTAGTCTCTAAGTAAATAAGAGTTTTCATTTGCTCATGATAATAATAAAAACCTTATTTACGTGGTCACTACTAAGTCCTATAAACGGCATTGCCATTTTCACTTATCATTTATCCAGCAAAGCTCAGAGAAGGTTAATAATTTGTCTAAGGTTAAAAAGTTAATCAGTGGCAGATGGACTTTATCCAGCTTGTTAAACTCATAAAATATAAAACAGTTCATTAACTTTAATGAAGTAAAAGTTTTAGAAACTGTTCTGATAATTGGTATGTGAGAAAGCAGACTGTGTTTGTTTGTTAGCGTATTCAAATAATCCCACAGTACCATTTAGCAGAGTGTGGATTATCTGAAAAGTGCACATATTAATATTGTACAAGATACAAAGGCAAAACAAAGGTGGTGTGAAGAGTGACTTCGGATTTAGTATGTAGCTAGTGCCAACCAATGCAATAAATAAATAAAAAATACAGTAACAGTAGATAATGATGAATGGATGTAATCTAAAAGAATTCAAAGCTCTTTTTTTTCCCTTTTCCCTTAAATTATGGTGTTTTTTGATAGGTCAGCCCTGTCTAATAGAAACATACTGTGAGGGGTTGAAGAGATATTTCAGTTGATAATTGAGTGCTTGTTGCACAGCATCAGGACCAGGGTTCAAGTCTTGGCACCTAGGCAAAAAGCCCATACATCTGTAATTCCAGTGCTGGAATGTGGAGGTTGGAGGATGCCTGAGGCTGGCTGACTAGCCAGCCTAGACTAATAGGTGAGTTCCAGGGTTAGCTATGTCTCAAGACCTGTAGTGGAGAAAGACTGAGGAAGACACCTGATGTATACTCCCATGTGCGCATATACTATGTAAACACATATAAACACAAATGCTACCACATGCACACATAAAACATAAAGTGAACTATGACTTTTCAATTTTCTAGTAGTCACATTTAAAGAAGCAAAATTGTGATATTTTGAAAACATTTGCCAGTATATCTAAAAAATCATCATTCAACATGTATCAATAAAAATTTAATTAGATGTGCCTTTTATTCCTTTTTTAGTTTTCTAAATCCAGCACAAATTTAACATCTTAATTCAGATACCGAGTCTTCATCTGAAATATTTGATCCACATTTAGATTTCATAGAATCCAGAGTGTAAAATGTAAGTTTGCATACCCAATTAGTTCTGAACATACCTAAATATAGCCTGATAGCCTAATCAGGCAATAGTTTTGAGATCAGTTTAATTCAATTAGACTTAATTTAATTAAATCAAGTAGAAGAAAAGATTTGATTCTGTAGTTCCTCCAGTCACAGCTGAAGAAGTCATTAGCTGAAGTATCTACAGGTTCCTTATCGGATTTAGTGAAGGGCAGTCCTTAAAGGAGAATTCGGTGTAAATCAGAGGGAAAAAAAAAAAAAACTTATGCTTAGTTCATAACTGAATAAGGCAGGGTTTCCCAGAGAATAAGAATTTCTAAGTCTCAAATCTAATTTGGGAATAGCTGAAGCAAAACTAGGAAATCTGAGGGTTTTACTTAAGCCAGTAGGAGGGAGAGTGCGGAGGATAATTAGTACTTGGGAGAGAAGGAACGGCTCACTTAGGGTAAGGGCTGGGGTTCTGAAAAACCAGAGCAGGAAAAAATACTGAATGACTATCTTGTGCGTTTGCTTATGTATATGAGTGAAGGGTCTGAAGACAAGAATAAAAATATAGAAATAGAAATATAGACACTAAAGATTAGAAGGTAGAAGTTTAGGATGTAGGAAAAAGGACACATAAAGCTGTAAACCTAAGTAAACTATCAACAACTTTCTCAGCAGATCACAGATCAATCTTCACAGGGATTACTTTCTCGGATGCCTGGGAAATCTCCATCACGTTAGCTATTTACAACTGACTGTTTTATTACAAGGCCAGAGCATCTCCCTGTAAACTGAGGGTAGTGTCCTGACCCTCCTTAATAAACAGTAGATGTAAACTGAGTTTAACCTTTAGGAGACAGAGATATGTGACCTCTGGGTCAGACACTGTCTCTGTTATGGGAAACTGGCACCACCAGAGGAGAGGCATGACCTCAGTTTACACCCAGAGGTACCAGGAGACAGTGGATAAATACAAAGGTTTAATTAATGAGCTCTGATGATGGAGGTTATATAGTATGGCAGCCAGTATCTGAAGATTTACCTGGAAGCAGTGTGAAAGGTTTTTCCTCCTAAATTCTCAGCCCAGGAACCAGTTAATTCCAAATTCCTCCTTGACATTAACACTCACTCCCCTCCCTAGGGTCTCCGCTGACCAACCCAAGGGTCAGGGGCAAGGTTGTAAAATTCTTTTGTTCAGGGATAATGACTGGTGCCCCTGCTATAAAAAGTAGGTTCAAAAACCAGCCATTTGCCACAGCCTAACAAACACCACTTCTGGCTGTGGTCTCAGCTAGCTGATAAGCTTCTGTGCCCCGCGGTGTTTTATTTTTATTTTTTATTTTTAAGTTTGCTTCTGGTTTTCCTAGGATCTGGTTTCTGGAATAAAGTTTGCTTCTGGTTTATTAGACTCGGTGGTGCTCTCATCTTTGCGCGTCCCCCCTGGACCCAACAATGAGTACCTTTAAATTAGACCACATCTCAGAGGAAAGTTATCCTTGAATAAGAGAAAATAGAGGGATTTATACTTTATTTCTGGATTGAATTGGTAGAACACCTACCTTAATATGTCCCTGATATAAGAAGCTTAGTAACTGATAAGATATTTGCCACTGGAACCAGAGGTAGTAAGGATGTAGGTTATGGGGGTAATCTTTATTTTCCAACATAGTCTGAATTATATGTGTTCCTTCTGCCATTCAAAGACAGGATCATGATGACTTCATAGAATATTTTCTCTTTCCACCACCAGGAAACATTTTTTATTTATAAGGACATACATGATTAGAAAATACGCTCACAGGAAATAGCATAGCAGTAGATGATGGGTTGCTAAGATTAGGAACATGGACTTGAAGAAGATGTGTTGAAGATGGAAAGATGCTCATTGTTTGAGAGTTTAGATGGACCAAGTGAATCCCAGTACAGGAGGTATGACTCCTCTTTCTAGCTCTTATGCTCCATCTTTCAAAGTAGGAATTTTGATTTCTATGGTTTCTTTCAGGTGAAACAAAGGGGGATGAGACATAGGAGGGCAGAGTTAAAAGGGACTTTATTTCTTGGGGCTCCTAATATCTTTACTTTCAAACAATATGGCAAAAATATCTCTGACTTGATGTGGGATTCCCCTCTGTATGCTATAAGTATGTTTTATTACCACTGATCAATAAAGAATCTGCTTTGGGCCTATGGCAGAATAGAATAGGGCAAGGTGGAAATTCCCAGCAGAAATAGAGGAGAAAGAAGGCAGAGTCAGGGAGATGCCATGTAGCTGTTGAAGGAGAAAGACACTTGCCCCAGAACCTTACCAGTAATAGCAATGGGTTAATTTAAGATGTAAGAGCTAGTTAATAAGAAGCCTGAGCTACACAAGAAGTATGGAGAGAGTGGACAGCCTTGTTCCTGATTTTAGTGAAATGGTGAGACAGAAACCCACTTTAGAGGACTGGACTGAGCTCCCCAAGGTCCAAATGAGGAGCAGAAGCAGGGAGAACAAGATCAAGGAAGTCAGGACCGCGAGGGGTGCGTCCCCCCACTGAGACAGTGGGACTGATCTAATGGGAGCTCACCAAGGCCAGCTGGACTGGGAGTGATGGAGCATGTGATCAAACTGAACTCTCTGAATGTGGCTGACATTGAGGGCTAACTGAGAAGCCAAGGACAATGGCACTGAGTTTTGATTGTACTGCATGGACTGGCCTTGTGGGAGCCTAGTCTCTCTCTCTCTTTTTTTTTTTTTTAGGTTCTAACTCTTTTTTTTCTCAAAGTTTATTAAAATACAAAAGTCTCCATTTCTGCCCCTCCTCCCAACCCCCCTTCCACTCCCCCCACTCTCTCCCCTCCTCCCTCTCCATCCCCAAGAGCAGTCAGGGTCTCCCACCCTGTGGGTAGTTCAAGCTCCTCCCCCTTCCCTCCAGGTCCAGGAAGGTGAGCATCCAAACAGACTGGATCCCAGAAATCCAGTATATGCAGAGGAAACAAGTCCCAGTGTCATTGTCAATGGCTTTTCAGAAAGAGTCCGGACCAGCCACTTTCAGAGAATCCGGCCTCATTCAGAGAATCTGGCTGGATCACGTGCTCTGCTCGTTCAGTCCCAGTCAACTGGCCTTGGTGAACTCTCATTAGGTCAGTCCCCTTGTATCAGTGGGTGATCGCACCCCTCGCGGTCCTGATTTCCTTTTTCATGTTCTTCCTCCTTCTGCTCCTCATTTGGACCTTGGGGGGCTCAGTCCAGTGCTCCAATGTGGGTCTCCGTCTGTATCGCCATCCATCGTAGGATGAAGGTTCCCTCTGATCTTGCCTTCCTTGCTCACGTTCTCTTTCCTTCTGCTTCTCATTTGGACCTAGGAATCTCATAGAAGAAGGAGTTTATTTGTGATGTACAGTTTCATATTATTTAGAATCCAGAATCGTCACGAGTAAGAACCTGACAGCAGACACTCAGGCTTGATGCCGGAGCAGTAGTTAAGAGTTTGCATCTTGATCCACAAACATGAGGCAGAGAAAGCTAACTGGGAATGGCATGGGCTTTTGAAACCTTCATCACCTATGCCCACTGACACATTGCCTCCAACAAGACCACACCTTCTAATGTTTCCACAACAATTTTACTAACTGGATACCAACCATTGAAATATATGAGCCATAGGGGCCATTCTTGTTCAAACCATCATGACTTGCCTTATGCAAGTGTCAGAGTTGGAACTCCAACACATTTTTTTCTGGTTCCAATGTAGATGTTTTGATCACTACAACATACTTACTTCACTCCATGGAGCATCACTACAAATCTTAGTATTAATTAATACATTAAAGAGATACTGCCGAAGTATAGCTGTTTTCTATTGGACATAGGAAATACCACAAACACAGTGAGTTGGAACAAAGCAAGTGTATTACTTCAGAAGTCAAATATGGGTATCACTGGGCTAAAATGAACTTGTCATCTGGTGGCCCAACCTTGAGGACATACTTGTGGCAAGTTAATCCTTCACATTTCCTAGCCTTATCAGAGTGTATCTGTGTTCCTTCCACCCATGGCTTCATCAAAGTCTCATGTGAGTAAGAACCATAGTCACAAGAAACAACAGGGAACTGAAGATTCATAGATGTCTGTTTGCGGTTCATAGTCTTCTTATCACAATTAGTAGTCACCCATTGCAGATTTTGCTCCTGGAAATACATGACAATAAATAAAGAGAGACAGTACGTTAGTAAACACATATATAGTCAAGATAATTTCACGTAGCGATTTCAGGTAATACGAGTTCAAAATTCCCTCTTTGCCCAACTATGCCTTTCATGCTTCCATCATGCGGTACGTTTTGAATGCCTATTGTGTGAAAAAGCTTCTAAGCATTTCAGATAGAGCAGTGAATGAGCAAAGGTTCTATTCTAACGGAATATTATAAAAGAGAGAAGCATGGCAGTATATACATTTTTCTACAAGGTGACAAGTGTCACAAATACTCTGCTCTCCCCCGTAGCTATCCCTCACTCAATCTTCTCTGTATTAAGTCTCGTTTTCCTAACAGTTCTCTGCAAGTCAGGCCAAGTGCCAAGCATAGAGTTTAGAGTGAAAGACCAGGCTTCATTTCTATGTCTCCTCTATAGTGAGGGGAACAAATAAAACAAATAAGATCCAGTCACCATGGCAAGAGTTCCAAGAAAATGAGCAAAATACTTTGAAAGCACATGGCTGGGTTACCTAGGTTATCTCCTACATCTAGGCTAGTTCAGTTTCTGCTGGCATGGACAACCATGCTCATCCTTCAGGATCAAATCTTGAATATTTCCTCATTGGAGAAATTAAATACAGCCTTGGGCATATAGTAGGTGCTTAAAAATTAAGCATATTGGCTATAACAGGGTTCTTTTACAAGTACTATATTTTATGATGACTAAAGGATTGGTGTTTGCTATAACAAGTTAGACAACACACATTACAGAATAATAGGACATTGTAGTTACCCTTTAGTAAAAGTAAACCAGTTATCAAAGATTTCAGTGTATCTATTAAGTCTTGCATGTATTTAAATAAGCAAAGAGTAACATGAAATAATGTATAGTAGGATCTTAGCAGGAATCAAATAATAAGTTTTGGCCTTCTGCATCATCTTGCATGGAATGGGTGAATAAGGATGGATAACACAGCTAAATGAGTTGGCTGTAAGCTTTTAGCATCCACAGACCCTTGAGGATAGAGGGAACAAAATTCTGCTCAAATCACACCCACCTTCTGTTTGTGTTTATTTTAGCTACATTTTGACATCTGGTTAACCTAGATGGTTTCATAAGTGAATTAGAAACAAAGAAAGCAGAAGTAATCAATTACCGTCCTGTATCTAGCTTCCTCGTTAGATCATTATGCTATTATTTCCCCTTCTGCAGATTAGCTTTAAAAGACTTTCTGCAAGGATAAAACAAATAGACTGTTTAAAAGGCTCGTGTCATAAATTACTAGAGAGTTGCCAAGTTCAAATAAAAAATTCTCTAGTTTTCCTTTTGTTATATTCGTGGTGATTATACTTCAAGAATATGTGTACTTTATAAAGCATTGCTATGATTAACCTTATTGCTATATTTATGGCTTATAAAATTCTTGCTAGCTTTTGTAATTCTCATAGGTCTACAATCCTGTGACCTCTCACACTCCATTCGAGGTTTGGACATTAACATGGGTGTAATAGAAGAAAAAAAAATCAAGCTTGAATTCTTTCTAATAGAAGCATGTTTCATTAGTTCGCAAACTGGACAGACTATTTGGGGCTTCTTGTGAGCCTTCCAGAGTAAGTAGGGTAATTAAGGAAAGAGTCATCACTAAACTTGAAACAGCTCAAGCCCAAGTCAATAATTTATTTGGACCAAATGAACTGACCAAGTAAAGAGTTAAGTTGTAACTGAGTTGTCCCTTGGGGAATGATGTCAAGTATTTATCAAATCCACAGAGATTCTGTAGAGATTTTGTACTTCATCTTTTCCATCCCTAATAATGGAGCAGGCATTTTGTTACTCTTAGAATGCTATAGTATGAGGAGCAGAAGGAGGGAGAACATGAAGGAAGTCAGGATCATGAGGGGTGCGTCCACCCACTGAGATGGTGGGACTGATCTAATGGGAGCTCACCAAGGCCAGCTGAACTGGGAGTGTTGGAGCATGTGATCAAAATGGACACTCTGAATGTGGCTGGCAATGAAGGCTTACTGAGAAGCCAAGGACAATGTCACTGGGTTTTTATTCTACTGCATGGACTGACTTTGTGGGAACCTGGTTTGTTTGGATGCTCACCTATATAGACCTGGATGGAGGGGGGAGGACCTTGGACTTCCCACAGGGCAGGGAACCCTGACTGCTCTTAAAACTAGAGACGGATGGGGCGGTGGGGAGGGGGAGGGAAAAGGGAGGTGGGGAGAAGGTGAAAATTTTTAATAAATAAATTAATTAATTTAAAAAAGAATGCTATGGTGGCATCATTCTTTCATGTTTGCTTCCTGCTTTCTTGCATTTTCTGAAACTTTGTTTAAGTCTTTTGGCCATTTTCTCCCCAGAGGAACTCAGAGAAGAAAAAGAAATGCAAGGAAGACCTGCTAAATCCCTTATGATCAGGAAATGCCTAAAGTTCTTTGTTTAAAGTTCCATTTCTTCACCAGGTGGTGGTGGCACACGCCTTTAATCCCAGTATTTGGGAGGCAGAGGCAGGCAGATCTCTATGAGTTCGAGGCCAGCTTGGTCTACAAGGTAGTTCCAGGACAGGTTTCAAAGCTACAGAGAAACCCTGTCTTGAAAAAACAAAAACAAACAAGCAAAAAAAGGTCCATTTCTTCTTTGCCAATGGTGCCACCCCCAAAATAAAGTTGTGTGGTCTACAGTAAGCTTGATCTTCATCCATTTTTTAAATTTATATAACGAAGTTAATAGTGGTATTCACTTTATAGGATTTTAAAGATTTAATGAGATAAAGTCTTAAGAAAAAAAGATAATTGTTGGATATCATAGTATTCTAAAATGGTCATCATGAACTAAAAGCTTAGATACAGCTCTTTTAGTCTACTCTCATAAGTAAATATATTTCTATCTAATTCAAGATAACAATTAACATTATACATATAATATACAGATTATATCTTCTATAAGTATTTTCCTGAGTGTGTTATCAGTAACACCGTGCCGCCTAGGTGTACTTTCCAACCTGCCTCTTTCACACTCTCTATATTGTTGACATGAGTATTGTCACTATACACTTGGAGTCAACAGGTTTGCTAACAGAATGATTTGTGACTTAAGTTATAAGCAATGAAGCAATAGAATAAGTGATATTGGGAGAAGAACCAAATTATTCTTGGGCATGCTGGCTCACAATGTGGATATATTTCCGTCAGCACAACCAGTTGACACCGTGTGTTCTTTATTGGCATTTATCTCATGTTTCCAGGCAACAATATAAAAACTAGCCTTGACTCTTCATTGTCTGGACTACCATCTTCACAGTACCATCAATTTGCTAGAAAGATCCATTTAAGTTTTCTAGTTATATATAATTTTGGTTTCACCAAGGATGAATCCTATCCATACAGAATATACAAAAGAAAACATCAATAAATCATCAATTTACCCCTTGTAACAGTAATGTTATGAGTTACCTAATATGTAAATTCAGCTGAAACAAAAGTGTGATAAAATGTTTTCGGGGTGGAAGGAAGGAGAACACTTGGAATGGCTGTGCTCATATTCCCAGGTAACTGATGATACGGCATAAGAATTGGTTCTTATAGGACTGAAGAGACGGTTTTGCAGTGAAGAACACACCCCACTCTTACACAAGAACTGAGTTGGTTCTCAGCACCCACATCCTACAGTTCACAACTTCTTGTAACTCCAGGTCAAGGGGCTGTGTTCCATCCGGGACACTCTGGCAATCATGTGGACACACACACACACACAATTTTTTTAAATGGTAATTAGTAAGAAATGGCCAGCCTACAATTTACAATCCCAGAGAACCTAGACAACAAAGAGAGACATACATGGATCTAATCTACATGAATAGTAGAAAAAAGATAAGATCTCCTGAGTAAGTCGGGAGCATGGGGACCATGGGAGAGAGTAGCAGGGGAGTGGAGAGGAGAAATATATATAGCTCAATAAAAGCAATTAAAAAGATAAAATAAAATTGGTGAAAAATGGCCATGATTGATAAGTAAAGTTAAATAATTGGCACTCTTAAATTCCACATTTAAGAAATCATCACCACAAACTTCATTATAGGTATGGTGGCACACACCTATAATATTATGTAGGGAGCTGGAAACCAGCCTGAGTTAAGTAGCCAAATAGCAAATAACCATTTTTTTAAAAAAATACAAGAATCACAAACTCTAGTCAATGATTAAAACTACACAGTCATATATAGATGTTAACTGTATTTTTGTAATGTATACATAATGTATTTCATGTGTAGACCAAGAAAATGCCTTTGTGAAAAGTCTTGTTTTATTTGCTATTTCAGATGTACATTACGAACACTATCAAAGCCAAAGGCACCAGACTTGCTAAGCCTGTTCTATGCTTGGGATTAATGTGTTTGGCCTTTCTTACTGGACTCAACAGAGTAGCAGAATATCGAAATCATTGGTCGGATGTGATAGCGGGCTTTCTAGTTGGAATATCTATAGCAGTATTTCTGGTAAGTAGGATTTTTAAAATATTTGTTTGGTTTTAAAAAGCTTGAATATCATTTCTAAGAAAATACAAGAATGAATCATTGTGATACATTATGTGAAATATATATGTTTTTGGTTGCTCATTTTTTTTTCTTTCATTTATTCTTCTTAAGATTAGGTTTGAGGAAGAAAAATAAATAAATTCTGCTCTTAAAATACTTTTATAGAAAATGGAGTAGAGCTAAAATCATTCCTCCTCAAATAGCATCTTACATTTTTTTTATTTATGGGGCAGGGAACACATGTGCCATGGCATGCCTATGTAGATCCAAAAGATAACCTAGTGAGAGTTAGTTCTCTCCTACCATGTGAGGTCCGAGGGTTAAAGTCAGGCCATCAAGTACCTTTATCCACCGAGCTGTCTCACCTGTCCCTTCTCAGTTAGTATTGTAGATGGCATTGTTTATACATCCACAAAATCCCTCAGGATAGTTTGCCTCTAGTGAATGAAAACATCCTCCTGGACCCAAGTGCCTCATGCCTTCTTCAGTCTGTGCACTCCATGAGATCTACGCCACCAGTGTTCCCACGGCATAGGATTTTGAGACGCATCACTTCTCCTGGGGGACTGAAACCGTCAGAGACTGGAATGGGGACACTAGCATCCCCGGTCATGTCTTTCACACACTGAAGAACGCGCAGAGCCTTTTGATGGGGGCTACCCGTATGCCTGCTAAAACATGTACTTGAATGAATCTATAATTTTGTTCAATAGAAGATTTCAGCCTAAATTGAAAATTATCAGCCCGTTACTTGTGGGGTTTTTTACCATCTTACTTAGATGACCACGTGCACAGTGGATAATCAAAAGCCTTTTTACAGGGACACCTTGTAGCTTCAGAAACACTTTACTTCCATTTCCATTCAGTTTGACTTGTTTCCACCATACTTGCTTCTTCCTTCCTCAGCCTCCTTTGTCCAATTAATAATGAGTAGGCAATAAAAGCATGTGTGAGGTTTGAGTACACATCACATGCTTGGAATTTGAAATGAAGCATTTCCTCTAAAACCTCCTGTAGGAAATTAATGGGCATGATCTCATGTCTGTTCAGCGTCCCGAGCTTTGTTCTCCCACCCTTTTTTTTTCCTCTTGTGATGCCATTCACTGTGAGTCTCAAGATCATTGGAGGACTCTGGATTAAAAGTTTCTTTTAAAAAATCTGTAGAGTGAGTTGGCAGGTAAGGTCAGTGGAAGAGGAAGAGATACTAAATAACCTGATGACCCCAGTCAGCATTTGCCTTTATGGAAAGATTCTGGCAGCTCATAGCCTCTGATTGGCTAGAGGTTGAGGTGATGTGAATAGCTGAGATTCAGTTGCTTGGTTACAGATAAGCTCCTAGATAAGAAACAGATTGCTTACTGTTGAGTCTTTCAGGCTCTTTTGGCTGAATTTCATCATCCAAATATAGCAACAGACAGGCTGAAGTTACCCTTTAACACCCCTGTCTCTTGGAATCTGCTTGATGCCTCATGAAACTCAGAGCCAAGCATGGATCACAAACTTTCCTTGCTTTCCCTCATCACAGTTGAGACTGGTTAACATTTAAAAGAAACAAAACAAAACAGAAAAGTGAGGGAAATTTGATGGCACGGAACTCAGCTCCCTAGGTGTAGATTATCTTCCCTGAAGCCTCATCAGCCTCCTGCTGTCCTTCCTGTGGCCATTGCAAACTTCCTACCGGAGAGCATCTTAGTGCCTTAGTCATCCTGTAAAACCAGACCCTAGTGTCATCTCAGCCATGTCCCTAGCTGAGAACTCGATAAGTGAAGTCCCCTGAGCTCAAGCCCCTCTATTGTGCATTTTCAATCCAAGAATGTATATTACACATATTCTGAAATCATCCTTTAAATATTATTACACATGAGAAAAATGACTCCATGAAAAGGTCACACCAAAACGGTGCTTCAATCATGTAGCCAAATATGAATCACGTTCTCATTAATGATCACTTACGAATGTCAGTGCCTATAGGCAACAACTGGTAAGTCAAGGAAGCTCATATGACTATGGCTTGTCTCCACTGTGAGCTAGAGTTTTGTTTGGGGATGAGCCTATTCCCTTAAACTCTCCTTCCCTGTTTTCCACCATAAAATAAAATGCTGCCAAGTTCTTACTCTAGTACAAATACCGAACTTGGAGATGTGAAGAAATATTTGAGAACAAAAAGAGACAACCATTAGGAAAACAGTCATTGTACTTTATAAAGGATTACATATAATTTACTAATAGGTACTGGAGATATTAACTTTATTGGGGTGCCAGACCTGTTAGGAAGACGTGAAACATCAACCTGGGGAGGTTATAAAGAGGATAGGTCTGGATTCTACATAAGGAATGATAACAAAACATGGGGCACAGAGACAACATGGAAGCCTGTATAAAGACAGTGAGCGTGGAGCTCTTATACCACAGGCCCAGGACACAGCTTATGAATGAGAAAGCACAGCTTCCCGGAATGGTACTAGTCTCCCATCATGAAGGTTAGAGCCGTGGAAAAGTTTTGTGTGCCAGAAGAATAATGTGGACTTTTGTTTAAAATGTAGGTGAGTTAGTATGCCCTGCCTTCAAAAGAGTAGAAATCGAAGGGACTTGTTTGAGTCCAAGTTTATTCATGTAGTCAATTTGTCCGATCGAGTACTTTATTGAGCCGTTCTGTGCTCCTGTATACCTCTTTAAATGAGGACAATCACAACCTCCCTGAAGGCTTGTTCTTGAACTTGCAGAAGGTTAAGCAAAGTAGTACATGCTTAGTGAACGGCCACGGGAACTAGTAAAGCACACTTCCATAAGTGGTAGTTTGCTTCCGCTCACTACCTTTTGCCATTTGAGACCTGTGCTTTAAAAATATGCTCTAGCATAACACTACAGTGAAGATGGAGGAGACGTGTTATGAAGAACCAGGGAAATCAGGGTCTAAACTGGACCATAGAGACACAGAAAGAAGAGAGAATCTTTGGAAGGGAAAGGGAAGAAAGAGAGCCTGTGGGAACACAAGATGATGTGGATGAGGGACAGGAAGCAACTTGGGATGACTCCCAGATTCCTTATTTGGATAATCTAGTAGAGCATTTATTTTGAATTTTGTGCAGCCACTCCAACTCTGGCTTGCAAATGTCCTGCAATTATCTTGCAGTGTTTTAGGATTCTAAAATGAGTCTGAAATAAAATTAAATCAGTCTACTCCAAGTTGCTGTCTTGTTCTTTATCTACACCTAGCATTTACCTCTGACTCATTCTCCCACTTCAACCCCAACAACCAGTGACTCATCCACTTCAAGTTCATTTCCACTTCCCAATTATTCCTTCTGTGTCTTATATCAGTCCTTCTAACCAGAACTGTGTGCTTCCTTTCCCATGTACTCCTACAGATATCCCTCACACCATCACCTTGCTGGTTTGGCCTGTATTGCAATTATTGCAATAATACATTGTCAATAACAAGGCAAAACAAACCTTCCCTGATGCCTCACCTCCAGTCATTCTACTGCATTTCCAGGGTCCACGATGATCTGATGGCTTACTTGCTAGTGAAAAGTATCCTGCACTTTTCACTGTGTACATGAATCCAACTCATGGAATCACAATCAACCCTCTTCCCTTGTCAAAAACAAGGCTGCCCTTCCTACACATATGTTCTGGGGGAATGCCCCTTCTTTTGTATATTTCAGTTGCAAGTGAGAAAAAAGGATATCTGAGTCCTGCCTTTGCATGTGTGTGACCCCACACACAACACTCACAGCTCACTATCCATCAAACAGTGAAACCTTCCCCAAACCACACTCAGAACATCTTCTCTCCTTAGTCCTTTTTTGTGTTTCCCACTAACACATTGCAACTCCTAGACACCACATCGGGTATTTCTCTTGCAAATAAGCCATGGTGGAGAAATATTTCTGTTTGCTTTGTTCACTGCTTATCTTTTCATGTATCTGAAATATGGTCTTGTATATGGGCAGCATAAATGAATGTTAAATTTGTTACCCTGAGTTCTTTAAAAGACTCAATGAATTCTCATGTGTAGTAAACATAGCATTGTAGCATTGCTTATCATGCCCAGCTCTTACACAAATATTCCAGTCTTCTACATTGCTAAGATTTGACTCAGATAAGTCCCACATTTTCTAGGCTGTAACTGTCAATATCTTCTCAGCTCCCCCTTAATTTCTATATGTATCAGTGTGCACTGTTAGAATCTTACAAGGAATTACGTTGTGTCCTAAATCTGTCTGTACCCCTGTACATTTTGCTCAAGGGTAAAGAGTAGAATCATCACGCTTAGCAAAATGCAAAACTAATTCTTGAGCAGCAGTTGCTGATAATTATTGTTACAAAAAATGGATAACTTAAAAACCTCACCTCTCCCAAACATGAGAGATGGAATTGTTAAGCAGAAGTGTTCAGCTTTGTTGATCCCAATAATAGCTTGTATGTGAGCTTATGTAAGAGTAACAATCACTACAGCATTTTATTGAAATATATCGTCCTCACTTTACAGATTAAAAACTGAGACCAAATCAGGAGCCAATACTGTTTTGCCCCACAAAGTACATAATGTAATAATTATGAAAAGAAAAAAGTGAACACATAAAAATGTATTGTTAATACAACATAGAGAAACCAAAAGTATGTGTGGTGGTGGTTAATTAGTGTAATCTTTTTAGGAGAATGTAAACTTATGAGTGGAAGCCATTAATATTAAACACAGCGTTTGATAGGAAATTAACTTTGTTTTTTTGTCTTTTTGAGACAGGGTCTCTTTGTAGCTTTGGAGCCTATACTGGAACTAGCTCTTGTAAACCAGGCTGACTTTGAACTCACAGAGATCTGGCTGCCTCTGCCTCCCAAGTACTGGGATTAAAGGCATGTGCCACCACCACCCAGCAGAAATTAACTTTTAATTAAAGATATACACCATACAATTTGACAATTTGTAGTGATGTCGCTCCCTGTGACAGGTGGGGTACAAAGGCAGCAGCCTTCAGATGGGGTTCCCGATTTGTGTCTTAGATGAGACATGAGTCAATGTACTTTCTTAGCCTCTATGAAATGTCATACTGAGACTGCTACTCTGACAGAAAGATTCAGAGTTCTGTGTGAGCATAGGGAAGACAAACTCTTT